>NW_027282239.1:0-283304 GCF_046629955.1 Centroberyx affinis
TATGGGTCGCCAGTTGCATGGACATATTATATACTGTATAAATGGCCTCTTGAGCTGGGCTTAATTGAATTTGTTTAAATGTACATAGAATGTAATGAATGTGGTTTAGATAAACTACTGTCTGAGCAGGGCCTGAGCAAATGATCTACCGGGGACACATGGATGATTTTGGTGTCTATGTTCTCATCACTTAACAGGTAAGTTGACCAACAAGACAGTCTCTGAAAAATTTGGTGTATTCCTTTTACAAATTTTAGAAAATGCAACAAAAGTTTTTATGTTGGGATTAAGAATAATTATTTGTTCTAATTTCATGATTTTCAGGAGGATTTAATTTTTTTTGAAACAAGTAACAAGTAATGAGTCATATATAACTTTTTGTGAGAAACAAGCCCAACACTGTTCCTGATTAAAGCCTCTTGTTGGCTTTATCGAGGGTGGGAGTGCAACCAGTACTATGAGTATCACTGGGCAAAAGAAAGGTGATAGACAAGTAGATGTGTACCTCAATGGCGGGTGAGACTATGTCAAAGAACGATCCAAAGTCAACGGGGCTGATGGCTGTCATGATCTTTGTCACGTCTTGCATCCCCTTCAGCTGTGAGGGGATCGTTGACAGCTGGGCCAGCTGAACCTGAGTGAGGAGGTCTGCAACCTCCACCTGAGGGTGACAACAGCATTTCAGTCAGGAATCACTCACATTGGAAGTGTAACCAATTATTGCATACAATGGTATGCATAGGTTAAGCATAGAAAAATGCTCCTGCGCTACACAGTCCGCTAATTAGCCAACTTATACCCATTAGTGACTGGGCTTGTTAGTGGTGGTGTTCAGGATTCTCCCTGCACACACTTATACATTCACATAACAACTACCATGTAAACAACATAGACCTGCATGGCAATTGGACACTAATGTGATGATGTGTTTGAATTTCCTGCAAGTTTCATATTTTATTCTGTAACGCAATTCCCAAATGCTACAGTATGTGTGTGTGTCTGTGTGTGTGTGTGTGTGTGTGTTTGTATCTGCTATTATATAGTAATTAATGTGCAGAAATGGAAGTTAGTGTCACTAATTGTAGTTTGCTATTGTTGAGTGTGCCAATTTCACTGTTCCTCACTCAAATCTCACTGTCTTGAGTTAGTTTGTGAGCCTGCTGTCTTTTCAGCTCATTCGGGCCTCCCCGGGCCCAGAAATGTGTGGCGCTGCCAATTTCACTGTTCCTCACTCAAATCTCACTGTTCTCACTGTCTTGAGTTAGTTTGTGAGCCAGCTGTCTTTTCAGCTCATTCGGGCCTCCCCGGGCCCAGAAATGTGAGCCAGCAGCCATTTCAGCTCATTCGGGCCTTTAAACATTGTTATTACTGTTAGATTTAGTATTGCTATGCTCTATTTGCAGAACCATAAATGTCACATCCTTTATATCCATCCATCCATCTCTCTGCCATTGTCTGCTGTGTGGGGCAATAAAGTTCCCTGGTGTGTTAACTTCCTTTGATATTGCCTTAGTCACTCCCTCTGATTGGAAGCTAGGTGTCACTAGATACAAACTTTGGCCAGTGCAGTTAGAGGTTCTCCCTCACAGGTGGTATATTGTATTTTGGCCTCAGGCCTGAACACTCAGACTCATCATACAATAAGGGAGCCCATCCGCAGTCCAGGAAGGCCAGCAGCTTTGCAGTTAGATATTTTCCCACCATTTCAAACACAATCTCAACAAGAGTGAGCTTTTCTTTTTCCAAGGCAAATCTGCAAAACCTCTCCATTACCATGGACAACATCATGAAAACTCCTGCCTAGGTGACCAAGAACCTTAGTCTGATTCTAGATAACCAACTGTAATGCAAGGGCCACATTACACACACAACCCAATCTGGCAGGTTTTCACTCTACAACATCTGTCAAATCAAGACTCTTCCTTACTAGCGTCTCTGCCCAGCTCTTTACTCAAGCTTTTATCATCTTCAAGCTTACAATGTAATTTTGTAATGATACCAGAATCAAAAGAGCTGTAGTAAACAACTGTAAATCCTTACTTAACAATGGTTTTATGATTGTATGACAAATGGAAGTGAAACATGATTCTGAAAAATGAAACTCAAAATTTCTTGCCTATTTTGCCTGAGCTATATTACAAAATGTGGTCAAGAAGATGCCAGAATTTGTGTTGCAATGCTGATTCTTGGTCAGAGAGAATATAGTATATGTACAATGAGGCAAATGACTGAATATCACCAAATTCATAACTCACTCCGTTGAAGTTGTTCTTCAGGGTCACAAAGTCTATGAAGGAGGCACGGATACGGAATTGGCCAAAGTTCTTTCTGAGCCAGTCTCTGTCGTCATTCACAGACTCAACACAGGAGAAACCTGAGAATCAAAAACGTATTGAATCTTCCAAATAAAACATGCCCTGCATCCAACATACCAATATGGATCTATGCACATTCACATTCACACACACAGTTACATACATAAGATATATGTATATGTCATCATCCAAGTTACCTGTGGATGTTTGGTCCCCCAAATAATTCCTGGTGAATGCAAAAACCTCTCGGGTCTGCCTCTCAGAGAGATCAGTGAAAACATTGTCGCACCCCTTGACGCTGTTAGGAAAACAAAACATCCTCCATTCACATTATTCTTATCCACAAAGAATTCAGATCAGTATGACATGGAGAAAAACGGAGTTGCCACTCACATTTCTTGATAGGAGCCACAGCTGATATCTCTTGGGATAATCTCAAATGTTCCTGCTTGAATGCTGGGGAGGAACAGAGGTAGGTAGACCTGGAACCACAGCCTGAATCCCTCAACATCTAGGGTGGATAGTTGTGGGGCAAGCGCCGTGAGTGTCAGATTAAAGATGGTGTCTCGCACGCCTGGGTCAATGCTTGTCAACTTTTGCTGTAAAAAAAAAAAGAGCATTCTGTGAGAGGGTGTGTAACAACGCATTATGTAATAACACTGCATTATGTAATAACTCTACAAAACGTAATAAATTTTCACTTCATTATGTAATAACACCCGCATTTTGTAATAACCTGCTGCATTTTGTAATACACAGCTTGAATGCAGTATGTAATAAATTTCCCCGCATTTTGTAATAAATTATTACATATTGCGGTGGTTATTACAAAATGCGAGAGTTGCACTTTTTTTATGATGAAAATGTAATAATACAGTGCATTATATAATATATTATGTAATAATGCATTATGTAATAACCATCTATGGTTCTTTCTATCGTGGCTACTTGATAAGTCGTTTTTGCAAGTTAAAACTGAACTGTTTGTATATTAGAAATCCACTGCAGATCAGTGTGTTGTTAGGCTTTATGCTGTGATTGTTTTTCACTTAATTACTTAAATTCTACGAACCCTCAAGTACAGTTTCTATTAAGCTAAGGAATACAGTGACACTTAATGTAGTTTTGACCAATGAAAGATACTAATCTACTGAACTAATAGTATCTTTTTAAAATGAATTTTGAGTCAGTATGATTCATGCTAGAATGCATAAAATAAACATTGTTGTTATAATGTTATAACGATTTTTATGAATGAAGACATCCATTTTGGTTGGTTATTACATAATGCACTGTATTATTACATTTTCATCAAAAAAAAGTGCAACTCCCTCCTATTTTGTTATAACCACCGCAATATGTAATAATTTATTACAAAATACGGGGAAATTTATTACATATCGGGTTCAGGCTGTATATTACAAAATGCGGCAGATTATTACAAAATGCGGGTGTTATTACATAATGAAGTGAAAGTCTATTACATTTTGTCGAGTTATTACATAATGCGGTGTTATTACATAATGCGGTGTTATTACATAATGTGTTGTTACAGGGTGCCTTTGGTTTTATAAACGAAAGGAATGCATACAGTATAGCTTTTAAGTTTGGGGGACAGATTTTGGTGAAAGAACACAACAGCATAATGCTATATGTCCAAACCTCTTGTAATCTTGCTCAAGGGAAGGAAAAAACAGTAAGTAATATGATTAATGTGATTAACAATACCCACCTCTGCAGCACCACTAACAAATTTGTCAAAGAAAGAGCCAAGCTCTTCCACATCTGAGGGCTCAACGAGTTGTGTGAACACGAGCCTCACAAGAGTTTCATTTGACAAGTTGTTTGGTTCGAGAATCAACTCAGCTTTCTGGTTTGGTGAAAGAGAGTCTAGTACTGTCACCTAAGAGAGGGAATTAGAACAAAAAGCAATTTTAACATTTTCATTCTTCTAAAATCTTTCACATATTCATTTCTTTTGGATATCAACACCAAAATAAAAATGTATCACTACAACAACTACTGTAATAGATTTAACAAAAGCTTTACCCCAGTGATGTTAAAAAATGTTAGATCCGTGTATGTTGTGTGCACAGAGAATGGACCCAAGTTGGCCGCAATCCACTCGGCATCACTGTCAATCCCGCCCCTACAGGCTGAGAGAAGAAGGTTATAAGATTAATAAGACTTACTTCCAAATGAAAGTAAAAAATTGTTTGTGAAATTATACACTGAAATTATATTGTTGTTTTCATATCACACTGAAGACACGCGCAGAGCATCTTTCCTAAAAGTGTAATACCAATACAATTAAGTATTCATATGTGTTAATCCTGAGGTCTAGGGCAGTTTAGTCAATATTTGTGAACATGGACAACTGTCTGCCACACTCTGAGTCCATGGGAACTATTCAATCTTGTGACGTAATGAAGACGTACAATCTGTAGCTCCTCCAAAGACAATGAATGGGAGACTGCTTTTGTGGACCCACAGAATGCTAGTTTGTGTTTTTATGCCCACATAAGGTTTATTTGGTAACACTTTACTTTACAATGGCCTTATTCCAGTGATTCCTTGATTACATCACAGGTTTTGTCTGCCTGGTCTTTGGCCATAGGAGAATTATTCTTGGTCATAATTATTTAGGGGACTGTCCCAGACCACATGAACACTTATGAATTCTTAAACTGAGTAGTACTCCCCATGAAGGTTATGCGTTTTCAGACATAGTCTCAGTTGGAGTTTTTATCATTTCTGTACGCTACCTGGTGTGTTAATTTGAGTCGCAGATTCCCTCAAATATGCCAGTAGCACTTGGGCCATTTCCTCTCTTCTGGCTGGTGTCATTCTGTTGAACGTGTTGGATAATCCATCGACCCTGGAATTATGAATGTGATAGTGGCATCAAATTTGTATTCATGTCATCACAGCACAGAGAGCTAACATCAATTTCAAATTTTGCTTTCTATCAAATTTGAACTACATTGCTTAAATGCTGCCCAAATCAAGAAAGCTAGGTTAGATCACCTAATTAAGCTTTCATGTAAATATTCATGTTGGTGCTTGTAGAGTAATAGTTATCTGTCTGTTAGTCAAACTCTGTATCATGGGTATTCATGAATACAATTAAAGGTTAATCATGAATCCAAATATCATGCTGTGTCATGTAGCTTTCACTATGGCAATGGAGGTAATCATTATGGCATTAAAGTGGGTGGAAGGTGGCAAAAGGCTGCAGGGGAGGGCTGTACCCACCTACCTCACCTATATAGCTATATAGATATATAAGATACCTATATCAAAGTTAGAGAAGAGAGAGTCAAAGGTAGAGTCCCAGGGTATCCAAGCAGTCTAGGTTTATATGGGAAATGGATCTTGGAATTATTTATATCTAGCCTAACAGAGAGGTTCAAAGGTACAAAGGCAGGCCTGCTAAAGGCAGGCAGAGATGCAAAAACGGCAAATGGCCGTAAATTTGGAAAAACAGCTCACAATCCCACAGGAAATAGTGAGCAGTACCTCAAGCCCAGACTTCTTGAGGCAGAGCAGATTGTACATTTTGTGGATCTTACAGTGCCATGGGAGGATGCAGTGGATGAGGCACATAAAAGGAAAATGCTTAGGCATATTAAGTTGGCAGCATATGTGGAGCAGTGGGTTTGGAAACCTAAGCTATGTCCTGTGGTTGGACGCTGAGGGTTTGTAGCAAAGTCCACTACTAACACTACTACATGAACAAAGCATTCATGGGCGGAGCTTAAAGTAGACAGTGAAGGCTATGTCTGAGACAGCAATGGAAGCCAGTGAGCTAGGGAGCTGTGGCTGAGGAAAAAGCATACTGACTGGGGCACAAAGTCGCTAAAGTTAAGTACCTTTAAGTGTGACAGTGTAGGAACCATTTGTCTGACTAGCATGCTTGCTGGTGCACTGTTTGTTAGTAGTATGTTTGATAATTTCTTTGAATTTTGTCATGTTGGATTCTATGTGGGATGCTAGCATGCGTTGTTTGTCGTATGCTAGCTAATTGTTTGCAGTATGATTGCTTTGGCTGAAAAGAACAGTTAATCAGTTAAACAGAACATGAATAAGGCATACAAAAGTCTGGAAATCTATTTTATGACTAAGACAGGATCATATACCATATAATAGTATAGCTTTGGCAGCTGGAGTGAGCAGCCATTGTTCTTGTGCGCTCTGATCGCAGGAGTCTGTTTAGCTTACTGTCCTGAAGGGTGCCATTCTTCCGACGGCCCATTATCCCGAAACGACAATAGTCCAAAAACTCCATGCCTAGCTCCATCCACAACCGTGGCTTCTGACAGCCTTGACCGTAAGCTTGCTCTAACCCTAACCTCAGTGATCCCATGCCTCAACCCAACCACCTCCGGGATAACGGGCTGTCGGACGAATGGGCTTTCGGTGCAATGGGTGGACATTTTTTGGACTATTGGGGTTTTGTAATAATGGGCCGTCGGAACAATGGGCAGTCCCCGTCCTGAAGATCAAGAAGAAATCGGCAGGCAGCAGAATGTTTTGCCACTGAGCTTCCTATCTGTGGAATCAACTTCCTCTTGCAATTAGGGATGCTAATTCTTTAGAATTCTTCAAATCCAAACTCAACACCTATATATTTTCACTATCATACAAGCCTAGTCTGGGGCTGACACTGTCTCTTTTCTTACTTTAGCAGAGAAGAGAGACCACATTCATTTAGGAACTGGCTGTTGGAAACCCAGTCGAGGGCTGCCTCTCTGTCTGCATCATCAAACACTGACTGTCTGCTGTCTCTATGAGTATGTAAGTGGCTGAATATGTCTGCTACAAGTGTGTGGGTCATGATTAGTATGGCGAGTGTGTGTGTGTGGCCTGCTTTTTGTCTTTCCTCTCCTTCAGGGATCTTGCCTGGTAGTGGATGCGGGCGCTGGCCCTAGCTGACTGAAGTCCTGTCTTTCTGCCTCATAATGTTTCTCTTTGTCTTATTTGCCTTCTTCATGTCTTATTGTCATTATCCATGTTATTGCCCATTTGATTGTTTTGTCTCGTCACCTATTAAACGCTCAGCCAAAGGTTTCCTACATTTTTTTTCCTAATAAAGCTTTCTTGGGAGTTTTTCCTCATCTTCACTGACTGTCTAAGGTTGGTGGTCCTGGTTAGATTAGGCTAGGCTAGGCTATTAGGCTTGTAATGTGTTTTCAACGTGCTAAATTTCGTTTCATTGTAATTTACTTTGTTTGCATACTGTATTGCATCATTTTGTTTTGTGATTGATTGTTGATTAGTTAGATCTTGGTACGCTTGTTCTTTGTAAAGTCCTTTGGGACATGTGATGAAGGGCTATATAAATAAACTTGACTTGATTTAGCTCTTGCTATAGTGGTTTGCTGATACCATTCAGTTTCTGAACTGCTGAGTGGGCTGTTTTAAGCCAGGAGAGTCAGCCATTTCATTTGCTTATTCTTGTTGGACCTATATGTGAATGTTGGGAATGTTGGGAACTAGGGATAATCATAAGTGTAGGTACAGGGTAGCATAGGTGACTATAGCAGTACTTGGTGTTAAGCGGGTGTGGAGGAGGATGGTTTTGGGATGACAGAACTCACTGTTGATCCTTCTGGAGGTGACATGGGCTTAATTCCCACTTCATAATCCCAGTGACACACCCGCACTCAACCCTGTCACATTTATACTACATGGCTAATGAATGGTTCTGCCTGTCTGATGGCACTATGATGGCGTAGCCTGATGGAGACATGTTACTCTCTATTTGACCGCATCTTCAATTTAATGAATTACAGATTTAGATTGCCTAGAATGTCTGCAGTAGTTTAGTGCAATGTTAACAATTTGAATATATTAGTTTTACCTGGTGGTATAATAGTGAACAAATGGGAATAATATGGACTAGTTGACTGTTTTGTGGAGATTTACTCAATTTGTAATGTGTTCATCTAATCTGCAACTTGGAGTATGAAAGCGCAGCCAATTCCTTATTGTCAAAATGTACTGATATCATTAGACCCTCATTTATCTCAGTATCTCAGTGCAATAAAAGACCTCAAGTCTATTTCAAACTGGATCTACATTATATCTACTGCCATTAATCTTTCCTGAATAATATGGCTGAAGTATGGTACATGGAATTAATTTTCCACTGTGTGCCCAGATAGTCGAGTGGTTAAGGCTGCCACCTCTGGAGCCACACCTATGCTCCATGCTCCAAATTGAATTCCTTGAATCTTTCTCACCTATGTCTCCCCTACCCTGTCTCTCTCTCTGCTTTCCAATTATCTAAATGAATAAAATATAATAAAGGTGAGAGTTGTGTGCACTTCGAGCTCCAAAATTTAAGGATAATTAAGCAATTACCTTCAGCCCTATCCCTGCATGCAGGCGCATCTTTGGTGTTACAACAACGTACTACTACTACTACCACACTAGTAGAAAGTAATTTGTCAGTCAACTGTATGAAATAAAAAAAATAAAAAATCACCCCTTTCGATTCCTCACAAAATCAAAATAAATTTGGAAGCCATTACTGGAAAAACAGAAACATATAATATATAAACTATTTTTTGTGAAAAAAAAAAGAGAGTATTTGCAAGCCTAATGGTAACTATATTTTATTTCAGGAAAAAAAAAATGTAACAACAAAGAATAAAATTGTTTGAAATACTTTCGAAGAGCTGAAGAAAACAAACCTGAAAACCAATCGTTGGTGTTTTTATAAACGTGTAGATAAGGAGCCAAAAGCAATACAAAACTGAACTCGAGAACATCTTTACAATGTATTGACAGTGTTAACCTTTACAACCTCCTCTAAAAGCTAAGAAAGGGTGTGCAGGCAAGTTGATGAAAGGGCTGGAGAAAAGTATAAAATTTTGCTTGAAAACGCAACCACATTTCGTCAATTTGCAGTATGCTTGTCAATACTCACATGACATGGTAGTTTGTGCAGTTGATGTTTGAGGTTGCGCTCCTGAGCATCACTGGACTGAAACTTGGGAGGACAGGAATCAGTATTACATGGAACCAAGCAAACCAGTCTTGTCTTTCAAAGCCCGGGAAATGGGGACTGATGATGGTGAAGGTCCGATTCATTACAAGATCTCTCACAACGGGCTGGATATCAGGGACCTGCAAAAGCACGACATGAGAGGATTTGAACTCGACACAATCGATACCTTTCCAGTAGACCAACTCTTTCCTAGCAGCCTATTAAAAATGCTAATAGGATGAAAAGTAACATTTAAGCTGCTTCGAGTCCCCCACAATTGATGGAGAGACATGTACATAGATATCTGAGTACACGGCTGACTATGCTCAGTTCAAAACCCAGGATTTTCCTTTTTCCCAAAGTGGAGGAGTGGCCCACCTCTCCATTTGCTGTCAGTTGCCTCAGGAACTCATCCACATTTTCCAGAGCGTTACCCTGCTCCAGTCGCACAAACACAACTTCGATCAGGTCTGTGTCATTCAAGGCCCCTGAGCTCAGTGTCAGCTGTGCCACCTGGGTAGGGGTAAGCAGTGACAACGCATCTGCCTACAAAAGGAAACAAAGACAGTAAGCACAAAACCGTAGGTGGACCTTTCAATGAGGGCCACTAATACTACAATCACACCAGCCACTTACACTGGAGAAGTTTGGATTGAGGGTTTGCAAATCCTGCAGGGTTGCAAAACCAGAGAAGTTGCCAAAGTTTGTCTGTAGCCACTCCCTGCTACCACTGATGTTTGAGACACAGCCAGGATCTGAAATGAAGACACAAGCAAAGACGTTGGCAGGATATCACCGCCACATGGTATCAAGAGTTTACGGAGTTGAGCCCCGAGTCTCTGGTTTTACCTGATGAGTCATTCCTTGCGAGGAATGGATAGATGAAGTGAGTGAAGACTGCTCGCTGTGTTTCTCTGTCCATGGATGCCATTTGGCTGCTGAGAGCCTGGATGCTGAAATGTGAAAGATGACCCTTGAGATCTAATCTATTTGACAACTGCAGGCTCCTCTGCCATCTTTTTTCCACAGTGGCGCAAGGTATCACGTCGTTACTTACACAATTCGGTAGGTCTGGCAGCTGAAGTTCCTGGAGCTGAGACAGACCAGGAAGTTGCGGGATGGAGCAGCCAAGAATGGACGAAGTTTCCCCTGGAACCACTTGCTGACAAAGCTCTGATTCTGCAGTTGTGCCTGGCTGAAGTTGGCGATTTTCACCTCTCCGAGTGCCTCAAGGGCATGTGACAGGGATGGGCCACTCTTGTTGGGGGCCTGGAATGGCAGAGACCATTTTGGTATGACATAAAATTCACACAGGAAGACAACAGCTCTCTGAGATTATGGGATTGGGTTTACCATGGTGGAATGTTCCAGAAGAGCCCGGTCTAGCACAGAAGCTGCTCTTTGGAAGAAAAGCTTCCAGACCTCTACCGGATATGTCCTTTGGCTCCCCAGAGAGCATTTCATCACTGTGACCACATTGCTGGGTGTGAGACGGGCAGCCTTGGAAAAACAAAATGATACGGGGGGAAAAAAGTGAGGTTTCTGTGTGTCTAAGGCAAATCAACTCAAGATACCGGAGTAGGAGCCAAATGGTTCACGGACACTCTCAACGTAGACGAAACAAAGCTTACCGAGGAACAGGCGTGCTCAGTGATGGTAAAATTGCACAGGGCTCCAGAGGCATTGCCGGAAGACAGGAACTGTTCAAGTCGTGAGCTGAAGGAAACATTAACAAGAAAGCTGTTGTTGTCTCTGTTGGATGGCTCAAAGCGCCTTTGCCTATCCCAACTCTGAACAAAAAAGTGATGCGCCTACCTGTCGACTCCACCACAGACACGGTACTCTGCCAAAAGACAAAAAGAAATGAATGTTTCAGACGTTGTAGCTTAAGTTTGAGAATTGTTGGACCAATTTCAGACGTCTCCATTTTCTTTTGACTTACCATCAACCGCTGTTTCTTTGCACTGGAGAAAGGCAAAACACAACTGTAAGTCTCGTGACAAATTAGACAAGGTTACGCAAACTTATCGCAGCCCCCTTAACAACTTTGCCATGCCTAACTTGTGTCTCCTGCATTGTGATTGATAAGTGCGCCATCCAACAAAAAACACCCATAACAGTCAACTTACCAAGAAAGATCCTGGCCTTGGGCAGCCTGTTTGAGAGAAAATTAAATTGAAACCATGGCGTTAATAGAGCTATTTTTAGAGTAGTGGATACTGGCTTTCCAGAACAAATGTGTCAAGAGTGCAGTTTGCCACGTACGTCTGAATGTCTCCTTTAGTGACTCGATGCTTGATCTCACACCCTGTGAGAGATGCGGTGGCAGGGATTCCAAACTTTGCTGAAGACCAGTGAATCTGAGGGAAGACAACACATGTTATTGCGGTCTGTCTGGAGTGGCAGTTCTGTTATGCAGCCTCGCCGTGTGCGTCTGTGGACTTCAAAATTATCATCTCTTACATGGCATTGTAGGATCTACAGCTGATGTTACTGGGGATCACAACCAAACTGCCAGGACGGAAGCTGGCCATCACAACAACCAGATTGACCTGGAACCACCGCCGGAAGTCTCTTGGCTCAAAGTCGTCGAATTCAGGAGCAAGAGCTGTCAAGGTCAGGTTCAGGATGGTGTCTCTTACGGCTGGATTTTGGATGATGGTGATGTTTCTCTGTAAACGAAATGATTTGTGGTTTACTTCAGAAGGGCATGCTACCTTTATGGTGATCATGGCAGAAATGAGTTTAAGCTTGGTGGCACATCTTTGTGCTTCGGAGCATCAGCAGTAGGAATCAACACATCCCAGGGATCAAGTCATTCCAGGAGAATATTGGAAATTCATCATTACAGGTCGGCCCAATTTGGGCCCCCTAAGAGGCTTATTCCAAATGTCCTTCAGCCCCGGGGGAAGCTTTACATGGCCTTTATATCAACCCAGTTGATGGGAAAACATGACCAGCAATCCCACAGTTAAGCATTCACCTGCATAGCGAGCCCTGCAAAAGTCTCGAAAAACTGATCGAGCTGCTCTTCATCAGGGGACTCTGTCAAGCTGCTGAACACATCCCTCACAATGGTCTCATTGTCCAAAGCGCTACTGTCTGGATCCAGGATCAGCTCAGCTTTCTGATTTGGTGAGAGGGAGTCCAAAACTGCCACCTGATGACAAGAACAAATTATGAATCATTTTTTCTCTTTCACAATGGTAAATCTACACCTACGAGCAGACGTGAAAAGGTTACGGACATTGCGCTGTGCTTGAAAGGAAGACTGTGAGCATAACGTATGATTTACCCCAGAGATGTTGAAGAATGTCAGGTCAGAGTAGGTTGCGTGTTCGGAAAACGGCCCCAGGTTGGTTTCGATCCATTCTTCGTCACTGCGGATTCCCTGCCTGCAAGCTAAGACATATAAATGGACATTAGCATGTCTACAAAGTAGCAAGCATTTTAAGCAATTTAAGCTTACTTTGCCATGGTCTGAAGTCAATGGGCAAGCCCAAATAAGCAGCTGTGTGGCACAGTCTACTCTGTCAGCCATACCTGGTGTGTTGATGACGTCGGCAGATCTCCTCAGGAAGTCCAGCAGAACTTCCGCGATCCCTCGTTGCCTGCGCAACGGTGTCGCAGGGGAAGCCTCGGCCAACCCTCTCACACTGCAAATGGTGAATAGACACACTCATGAGCGGTTCCTCAATCACATTTTGTACACCTGAGCCATGCAATGTCGTCCGTCTGTGCGATGCAACTCACACGACATGGTAGTTTGTGCAGTTGATGTTTGAGGTTGCGCTCTTGAGCATCACTGGATTGAAACTTGGGAGGACAGGAATCAGTATTACTCGGAACCAAGCAAACCAGTCTTGTCTTTCAAAGCCCGGGAAATGGGGACTGATGATGGTGAAGGTCCGATTCATTACAAGATCTCTCACAACGGGCTGGATATCAGGGACCTGCAAAAGCACGACATGAGAGGATTTGAACTCGACACAATCGATACCTTTCCAGTAGACCAACTCTTTCCTAGCAGCCTATTAAAAATGCTAATAGGATGAAAAGTAACATTTAACCTGCTTCGAGTCCCCCACAATTGATGGAGAGACATGTACATAGATATCTGAGTACACGGCTGACTATGCTCAGTTCAAAACCCAGGATTTTCCTTTTTCCCAAAGTGGAGGAGTGGCCCACCTCTCCATTTGCTGTCAGTTGCCTCAGGAACTCATCCACATTTTCCAGAGCGTTACCCTGCTCCAGTCGCACAAACACAACTTCGATCAGGTCTGTGTCATTCAAGGCCCCTGAGCTCAGTGTCAGCTGTGCCACCTGGGTAGGGGTAAGCAGTGACAACGCATCTGCCTACAAAAGGAAACAAAGACAGTAAGCACAAAACCGTAGGTGGACCTTTCAATGAGGGCCACTAATACTACAATCACACCAGCCACTTACACTGGAGAAGTTTGGATTGAGGGTTTGCAAATCCTGCAGGGTTGCAAAACCAGAGAAGTTGCCAAAGTTTGTCTGTAGCCACTCCCTGCTACCACTGATGTTTGAGACACAGCCAGGATCTGAAATGAAGACACAAGCAAAGACGTTGGCAGGATATCACCGCCACATGGTATCAAGAGTTTACGGAGTTGAGCCCCGAGTCTCTGGTTTTACCTGATGAGTCATTCCTTGCGAGGAATGGATAGATGAAGTGAGTGAAGACTGCTCGCTGTGTTTCTCTGTCCATGGATGCCATTTGGCTGCTGAGAGCCTGGATGCTGAAATGTGAAAGATGACCCTTGAGATCTAATCTATTTGACAACTGCAGGCTCCTCTGCCATCTTTTTTCCACAGTGGCGCAAGGTACTTACACAATTCGGTAGGTCTGGCAGCTGAAGTTCCTGGAGCTGAGACAGACCAGGAAGTTGCGGGATGGAGCAGCCAAGAATGGACGAAGTTTCCCCTGGAACCACTTGCTGACAAAGCTCTGATTCTGCAGTTGTGCCTGGCTGAAGTTGGCGATTTTCACCTCTCCGAGTGCCTCAAGGGCATGTGACAGGGATGGGCCACTCTTGTTGGGGGCCTGGAATGGCAGAGACCATTTTGGTATGACATAAAATTCACACAGGAAGACAACAGCTCTCTGAGATTATGGGATTGGGTTTACCATGGTGGAATGTTCCAGAAGAGCCCGGTCTAGCAAAGAAGCTGCTCTTTGGAAGAAAAGCTTCCAGACCTCTACAGGATATGTCCTTTGGCTCCCCAGAGAGCATTTCATCACTGTGACCACATTGCTGGGTGTGAGACGGGCAGCCTTGGAAAAACAAAATGATACGGGGGGAAAAAAGTGAGGTTTCTGTGTGTCTAAGGCAAATCAACTCAAGATACCGGAGTAGGAGCCAAATGGTTCACGGACACTCTCAACGTAGACGAAACAAAGCTTACCGAGGAACAGGCGTGCTCAGTGATGGTAAAATTGCACAGGGCTCCAGAGGCATTGCCGGAAGACAGGAACTGTTCAAGTCGTGAGCTGAAGGAAACATTAACAAGAAAGCTGTTGTTGTCTCTGTTGGATGGCTCAAAGCGCCTTTGCCTATCCCAACTCTGAACAAAAAAGTGATGCGCCTACCTGTCGACTCCACCACAGACACGGTACTCTGCCAAAAGACAAAAAGAAATGAATGTTTCAGACGTTGTAGCTTAAGTTTGAGAATTGTTGGACCAATTTCAGACGTCTCCATTTTCTTTTGACTTACCATCAACCGCTGTTTCTTTGCACTGGAGAAAGGCAAAACACAACTGTAAGTCTCGTGACAAATTAGACAAGGTTACGCAAACCTATCGCAGCCCCCTTAACAACTTTGCCATGCCTAACTTGTGTCTCCTGCATTGTGATTGATAAGTGCGCCATCCAACAAAAAACACCCATAACAGTCAACTTACCAAGAAAGATCCTGGCCTTGGGCAGCCTGTTTGAGAGAAAATTAAATTGAAACCATGGCGTTAATAGAGCTATTTTTAGAGTAGTGGATACTGGCTTTCCAGAACAAATGTGTCAAGAGTGCAGTTTGCCACGTACGTCTGAATGTCTCCGTTAGTGACTCGATGCTTGATCTCACACCCTGTGAGAGATGCGGTGGCAGGGATTCCAAACTTTGCTGAAGACCAGTGAATCTGAGGGAAGACAACACATGTTATTGCGGTCTGTCTGGAGTGGCAGTTCTGTTATGCAGCCTCGCCGTGTGCGTCTGTGGACTTCAAAATTATCATCTCTTACATGGCATTGTAGGATCTACAGCTGATGTTACTGGGGATCACAACCAAACTGCCAGGACGGAAGCTGGCCATCACAACAACCAGATTGACCTGGAACCACCGCCGGAAGTCTCTTGGCTCAAAGTCGTCGAATTCAGGAGCAAGAGCTGTCAAGGTCAGGTTCAGGATGGTGTCTCTTACGGCTGGATTTTGGATGATGGTGATGTTTCTCTGTAAACGAAATGATTTGTGGTTTACTTCAGAAGGGCATGCTACCTTTATGGTGATCATGGCAGAAATGAGTTTAAGCTTGGTGGCACATCTTTGTGCTTCGGAGCATCAGCAGTAGGAATCAACACATCCCAGGGATCAAGTCATTCCAGGAGAATATTGGAAATTCATCATTACAGGTCGGCCCAATTTGGGCCCCCTAAGAGGCTTATTCCAAATGTCCTTCAGCCCCGGGGGAAGCTTTACATGGCCTTTATATCAACCCAGTTGATGGGAAAACATGACCAGCAATCCCACAGTTAAGCATTCACCTGCATAGCGAGCCCTGCAAAAGTCTCGAAAAACTGATCGAGCTGCTCTTCATCAGGGGACTCTGTCAAGCTGCTGAACACATCCCTCACAATGGTCTCATTGTCCAAAGCGCTACTGTCTGGATCCAGGATCAGCTCAGCTTTCTGATTTGGTGAGAGGGAGTCCAAAACTGCCACCTGATGACAAGAACAAAGTATGAATCATTTTTTCTCTTTCACAATGGTAAATCTACACCTACGAGCAGACGTGAAAAGGTTACGGACATTGCGCTGTGCTTGAAAGGAAGACTGTGAGCATAACGTATGATTTACCCCAGAGATGTTGAAGAATGTCAGGTCAGAGTAGGTTGCGTGTTCGGAAAACGGCCCCAGGTTGGTTTCGATCCATTCTTCGTCACTGCGGATTCCCTGCCTGCAAGCTAAGACATATAAATGGACATTAGCATGTCTACAAAGTAGCAAGCATTTTAAGCAATTTAAGCTTACTTTGCCATGGTCTGAAGTCAATGGGCAAGCCCAAATAAGCAGCTGTGTGGCACAGTCTACTCTGTCAGCCATACCTGGTGTGTTGATGACGTCGGCAGATCTCCTCAGGAAGTCCAGCAGAACTTCCGCGATCCCTCGTTGCCTGCGCAACGGTGTCGCAGGGGAAGCCTCGGCCAACCCTCTCACACTGCAAATGGTGAATAGACACACTCATGAGCGGTTCCTCAATCACATTTTGTACACCTGAGCCATGCAATGTCGTCCGTCTGTGCGATGCAACTCACACGACATGGTAGTTTGTGCAGTTGATGTTTGAGGTTGCGCTCTTGAGCATCACTGGATTGAAACTTGGGAGGACAGGAATCAGTATTACTCGGAACCAAGCAAACCAGTCTTGTCTTTCAAAGCCCGGGAAATGGGGACTGATGATGGTGAAGGTCCGATTCATTACAAGATCTCTCACAACGGGCTGGATATCAGGGACCTGCAAAAGCACGACATGAGAGGATTTGAACTCGACACAATCGATACCTTTCCAGTAGACCAACTCTTTCCTAGCAGCCTATTAAAAATGCTAATAGGATGAAAAGTAACATTTAACCTGCTTCGAGTCCCCCACAATTGATGGAGAGACATGTACATAGATATCTGAGTACACGGCTGACTATGCTCAGTTCAAAACCCAGGATTTTCCTTTTTCCCAAAGTGGAGGAGTGGCCCACCTCTCCATTTGCTGTCAGTTGCCTCAGGAACTCATCCACATTTTCCAGAGCGTTACCCTGCTCCAGTCGCACAAACACAACTTCGATCAGGTCTGTGTCATTCAAGGCCCCTGAGCTCAGTGTCAGCTGTGCCACCTGGGTAGGGGTAAGCAGTGACAACGCATCTGCCTACAAAAGGAAACAAAGACAGTAAGCACAAAACCGTAGGTGGACCTTTCAATGAGGGCCACTAATACTACAATCACACCAGCCACTTACACTGGAGAAGTTTGGATTGAGGGTTTGCAAATCCTGCAGGGTTGCAAAACCAGAGAAGTTGCCAAAGTTTGTCTGTAGCCACTCCCTGCTACCACTGATGTTTGAGACACAGCCAGGATCTGAAATGAAGACACAAGCAAAGACGTTGGCAGGATATCACCGCCACATGGTATCAAGAGTTTACGGAGTTGAGCCCCGAGTCTCTGGTTTTACCTGATGAGTCATTCCTTGCGAGGAATGGATAGATGAAGTGAGTGAAGACTGCTCGCTGTGTTTCTCTGTCCATGGATGCCATTTGGCTGCTGAGAGCCTGGATGCTGAAATGTGAAAGATGACCCTTGAGATCTAATCTATTTGACAACTGCAGGCTCCTCTGCCATCTTTTTTCCACAGTGGCGCAAGGTACTTACACAATTCGGTAGGTCTGGCAGCTGAAGTTCCTGGAGCTGAGACAGACCAGGAAGTTGCGGGATGGAGCAGCCAAGAATGGACGAAGTTTCCCCTGGAACCACTTGCTGACAAAGCTCTGATTCTGCAGTTGTGCCTGGCTGAAGTTGGCGATTTTCACCTCTCCGAGTGCCTCAAGGGCATGTGACAGGGATGGGCCACTCTTGTTGGGGGCCTGGAATGGCAGAGACCATTTTGGTATGACATAAAATTCACACAGGAAGACAACAGCTCTCTGAGATTATGGGATTGGGTTTACCATGGTGGAATGTTCCAGAAGAGCCCGGTCTAGCAAAGAAGCTGCTCTTTGGAAGAAAAGCTTCCAGACCTCTACCGGATATGTCCTTTGGCTCCCCAGAGAGCATTTCATCACTGTGACCACATTGCTGGGTGTGAGACGGGCAGCCTTGGAAAAACAAAATGATACGGGGGGAAAAAAGTGAGGTTTCTGTGTGTCTAAGGCAAATCAACTCAAGATACCGGAGTAGGAGCCAAATGGTTCACGGACACTCTCAACGTAGACGAAACAAAGCTTACCGAGGAACAGGCGTGCTCAGTGATGGTAAAATTGCACAGGGCTCCAGAGGCATTGCCGGAAGACAGGAACTGTTCAAGTCGTGAGCTGAAGGAAACATTAACAAGAAAGCTGTTGTTGTCTCTGTTGGATGGCTCAAAGCGCCTTTGCCTATCCCAACTCTGAACAAAAAAGTGATGCGCCTACCTGTCGACTCCACCACAGACACGGTACTCTGCCAAAAGACAAAAAGAAATGAATGTTTCAGACGTTGTAGCTTAAGTTTGAGAATTGTTGGACCAATTTCAGACGTCTCCATTTTCTTTTGACTTACCATCAACCGCTGTTTCTTTGCACTGGAGAAAGGCAAAACACAACTGTAAGTCTCGTGACAAATTAGACAAGGTTACGCAAACCTATCGCAGCCCCCTTAACAACTTTGCCATGCCTAACTTGTGTCTCCTGCATTGTGATTGATAAGTGCGCCATCCAACAAAAAACACCCATAACAGTCAACTTACCAAGAAAGATCCTGGCCTTGGGCAGCCTGTTTGAGAGAAAATTAAATTGAAACCATGGCGTTAATAGAGCTATTTTTAGAGTAGTGGATACTGGCTTTCCAGAACAAATGTGTCAAGAGTGCAGTTTGCCACGTACGTCTGAATGTCTCCGTTAGTGACTCGATGCTTGATCTCACACCCTGTGAGAGATGCGGTGGCAGGGATTCCAAACTTTGCTGAAGACCAGTGAATCTGAGGGAAGACAACACATGTTATTGCGGTCTGTCTGGAGTGGCAGTTCTGTTATGCAGCCTCGCCGTGTGCGTCTGTGGACTTCAAAATTATCATCTCTTACATGGCATTGTAGGATCTACAGCTGATGTTACTGGGGATCACAACCAAACTGCCAGGACGGAAGCTGGCCATCACAACAACCAGATTGACCTGGAACCACCGCCGGAAGTCTCTTGGCTCAAAGTCGTCGAATTCAGGAGCAAGAGCTGTCAAGGTCAGGTTCAGGATGGTGTCTCTTACGGCTGGATTTTGGATGATGGTGATGTTTCTCTGTAAACGAAATGATTTGTGGTTTACTTCAGAAGGGCATGCTACCTTTATGGTGATCATGGCAGAAATGAGTTTAAGCTTGGTGGCACATCTTTGTGCTTCGGAGCATCAGCAGTAGGAATCAACACATCCCAGGGATCAAGTCATTCCAGGAGAATATTGGAAATTCATCATTACAGGTCGGCCCAATTTGGGCCCCCTAAGAGGCTTATTCCAAATGTCCTTCAGCCCCGGGGGAAGCTTTACATGGCCTTTATATCAACCCAGTTGATGGGAAAACATGACCAGCAATCCCACAGTTAAGCATTCACCTGCATAGCGAGCCCTGCAAAAGTCTCGAAAAACTGATCGAGCTGCTCTTCATCAGGGGACTCTGTCAAGCTGCTGAACACATCCCTCACAATGGTCTCATTGTCCAAAGCGCTACTGTCTGGATCCAGGATCAGCTCAGCTTTCTGATTTGGTGAGAGGGAGTCCAAAACTGCCACCTGATGACAAGAACAAAGTATGAATCATTTTTTCTCTTTCACAATGGTAAATCTACACCTACGAGCAGACGTGAAAAGGTTACGGACATTGCGCTGTGCTTGAAAGGAAGACTGTGAGCATAACGTATGATTTACCCCAGAGATGTTGAAGAATGTCAGGTCAGAGTAGGTTGCGTGTTCGGAAAACGGCCCCAGGTTGGTTTCGATCCATTCTTCGTCACTGCGGATTCCCTGCCTGCAAGCTAAGACATATAAATGGACATTAGCATGTCTACAAAGTAGCAAGCATTTTAAGCAATTTAAGCATACTTTGCCATGGTCTGAAGTCAATGGGCAAGCCCAAATAAGCAGCTGTGTGGCACAGTCTACTCTGTCAGCCATACCTGGTGTGTTGATGACGTCGGCAGATCTCCTCAGGAAGTCCAGCAGAACTTCCGCGATCCCTCGTTGCCTGCGCAACGGTGTCGCAGGGGAAGCCTCGGCCAACCCTCTCACACTGCAAATGGTGAATAGACACACTCATGAGCGGTTCCTCAATCACATTTTGTACACCTGAGCCATGCAATGTCGTCCGTCTGTGCGATGCAACTCACACGACATGGTAGTTTGTGCAGTTGATGTTTGAGGTTGCGCTCTTGAGCATCACTGGATTGAAACTTGGGAGGACAGGAATCAGTATTACTCGGAACCAAGCAAACCAGTCTTGTCTTTCAAAGCCCGGGAAATGGGGACTGATGATGGTGAAGGTCCGATTCATTACAAGATCTCTCACAACGGGCTGGATATCAGGGACCTGCAAAAGCACGACATGAGAGGATTTGAACTCGACACAATCGATACCTTTCCAGTAGACCAACTCTTTCCTAGCAGCCTATTAAAAATGCTAATAGGATGAAAAGTAACATTTAACCTGCTTCGAGTCCCCCACAATTGATGGAGAGACATGTACATAGATATCTGAGTACACGGCTGACTATGCTCAGTTCAAAACCCAGGATTTTCCTTTTTCCCAAAGTGGAGGAGTGGCCCACCTCTCCATTTGCTGTCAGTTGCCTCAGGAACTCATCCACATTTTCCAGAGCGTTACCCTGCTCCAGTCGCACAAACACAACTTCGATCAGGTCTGTGTCATTCAAGGCCCCTGAGCTCAGTGTCAGCTGTGCCACCTGGGTAGGGGTAAGCAGTGACAACGCATCTGCCTACAAAAGGAAACAAAGACAGTAAGCACAAAACCGTAGGTGGACCTTTCAATGAGGGCCACTAATACTACAATCACACCAGCCACTTACACTGGAGAAGTTTGGATTGAGGGTTTGCAAATCCTGCAGGGTTGCAAAACCAGAGAAGTTGCCAAAGTTTGTCTGTAGCCACTCCCTGCTACCACTGATGTTTGAGACACAGCCAGGATCTGAAATGAAGACACAAGCAAAGACGTTGGCAGGATATCACCGCCACATGGTATCAAGAGTTTACGGAGTTGAGCCCCGAGTCTCTGGTTTTACCTGATGAGTCATTCCTTGCGAGGAATGGATAGATGAAGTGAGTGAAGACTGCTCGCTGTGTTTCTCTGTCCATGGATGCCATTTGGCTGCTGAGAGCCTGGATGCTGAAATGTGAAAGATGACCCTTGAGATCTAATCTATTTGACAACTGCAGGCACCTCTGCCATCTTTTTTCCACAGTGGCGCAAGGTATCACGTCGTTACTTACACAATTCGGTAGGTCTGGCAGCTGAAGTTCCTGGAGCTGAGACAGACCAGGAAGTTGCGGGATGGAGCAGCCAAGAATGGACGAAGTTTCCCCTGGAACCACTTGCTGACAAAGCTCTGATTCTGCAGTTGTGCCTGGCTGAAGTTGGCGATTTTCACCTCTCCGAGTGCCTCAAGGGCATGTGACAGGGATGGGCCACTCTTGTTGGGGGCCTGGAATGGCAGAGACCATTTTGGTATGACATAAAATTCACACAGGAAGACAACAGCTCTCTGAGATTATGGGATTGGGTTTACCATGGTGGAATGTTCCAGAAGAGCCCGGTCTAGCACAGAAGCTGCTCTTTGGAAGAAAAGCTTCCAGACCTCTACCGGATATGTCCTTTGGCTCCCCAGAGAGCATTTCATCACTGTGACCACATTGCTGGGTGTGAGACGGGCAGCCTTGGAAAAACAAAATGATACGGGGGGAAAAAAGTGAGGTTTCTGTGTGTCTAAGGCAAATCAACTCAAGATACCGGAGTAGGAGCCAAATGGTTCACGGACACTCTCAACGTAGACGAAACAAAGCTTACCGAGGAACAGGCGTGCTCAGTGATGGTAAAATTGCACAGGGCTCCAGAGGCATTGCCGGAAGACAGGAACTGTTCAAGTCGTGAGCTGAAGGAAACATTAACAAGAAAGCTGTTGTTGTCTCTGTTGGATGGCTCAAAGCGCCTTTGCCTATCCCAACTCTGAACAAAAAAGTGATGCACCTACCTGTCGACTCCACCACAGACACGGTACTCTGCCAAAAGACAAAAAGAAATGAATGTTTCAGACGTTGTAGCTTAAGTTTGAGAATTGTTGGACCAATTTCAGACGTCTCCATTTTCTTTTGACTTACCATCAACCGCTGTTTCTTTGCACTGGAGAAAGGCAAAACACAACTGTAAGTCTCGTGACAAATTAGACAAGGTTACGCAAACTTATCGCAGCCCCCTTAACAACTTTGCCATGCCTAACTTGTGTCTCCTGCATTGTGATTGATAAGTGCGCCATCCAACAAAAAACACCCATAACAGTCAACTTACCAAGAAAGATCCTGGCCTTGGGCAGCCTGTTTGAGAGAAAATTAAATTGAAACCATGGCGTTAATAGAGCTATTTTTAGAGTAGTGGATACTGGCTTTCCAGAACAAATGTGTCAAGAGTGCAGTTTGCCACGTACGTCTGAATGTCTCCGTTAGTGACTCGATGCTTGATCTCACACCCTGTGAGAGATGCGGTGGCAGGGATTCCAAACTTTGCTGAAGACCAGTGAATCTGAGGGAAGACAACACATGTTATTGCGGTCTGTCTGGAGTGGCAGTTCTGTTATGCAGCCTCGCCGTGTGCGTCTGTGGACTTCAAAATTATCATCTCTTACATGGCATTGTAGGATCTACAGCTGATGTTACTGGGGATCACAACCAAACTGCCAGGACGGAAGCTGGCCATCACAACAACCAGATTGACCTGGAACCACCGCCGGAAGTCTCTTGGCTCAAAGTCGTCGAATTCAGGAGCAAGAGCTGTCAAGGTCAGGTTCAGGATGGTGTCTCTTACGGCTGGATTTTGGATGATGGTGATGTTTCTCTGTAAACGAAATGATTTGTGGTTTACTTCAGAAGGGCATGCTACCTTTATGGTGATCATGGCAGAAATGAGTTTAAGCTTGGTGGCACATCTTTGTGCTTCGGAGCATCAGCAGTAGGAATCAACACATCCCAGGGATCAAGTCATTCCAGGAGAATATTGGAAATTCATCATTACAGGTCGGCCCAATTTGGGCCCCCTAAGAGGCTTATTCCAAATGTCCTTCAGCCCCGGGGGAAGCTTTACATGGCCTTTATATCAACCCAGTTGATGGGAAAACATGACCAGCAATCCCACAGTTAAGCATTCACCTGCATAGCGAGCCCTGCAAAAGTCTCGAAAAACTGATCGAGCTGCTCTTCATCAGGGGACTCTGTCAAGCTGCTGAACACATCCCTCACAATGGTCTCATTGTCCAAAGCGCTACTGTCTGGATCCAGGATCAGCTCAGCTTTCTGATTTGGTGAGAGGGAGTCCAAAACTGCCACCTGATGACAAGAACAAAGTATGAATCATTTTTTCTCTTTCACAATGGTAAATCTACACCTACGAGCAGACGTGAAAAGGTTACGGACATTGCGCTGTGCTTGAAAGGAAGACTGTGAGCATAACGTATGATTTACCCCAGAGATGTTGAAGAATGTCAGGTCAGAGTAGGTTGCGTGTTCGGAAAACGGCCCCAGGTTGGTTTCGATCCATTCTTCGTCACTGCGGATTCCCTGCCTGCAAGCTAAGACATATAAATGGACATTAGCATGTCTACAAAGTAGCAAGCATTTTAAGCAATTTAAGCTTACTTTGCCATGGTCTGAAGTCAATGGGCAAGCCCAAATAAGCAGCTGTGTGGCACAGTCTACTCTGTCAGCCATACCTGGTGTGTTGATGACGTCGGCAGATCTCCTCAGGAAGTCCAGCAGAACTTCCGCGATCCCTCGTTGCCTGCGCAACGGTGTCGCAGGGGAAGCCTCGGCCAACCCTCTCACACTGCAAATGGTGAATAGACACACTCATGAGCGGTTCCTCAATCACATTTTGTACACCTGAGCCATGCAATGTCGTCCGTCTGTGCGATGCAACTCACACGACATGGTAGTTTGTGCAGTTGATGTTTGAGGTTGCGCTCTTGAGCATCACTGGATTGAAACTTGGGAGGACAGGAATCAGTATTACTCGGAACCAAGCAAACCAGTCTTGTCTTTCAAAGCCCGGGAAATGGGGACTGATGATGGTGAAGGTCCGATTCATTACAAGATCTCTCACAACGGGCTGGATATCAGGGACCTGCAAAAGCATGACATGAGAGGATTTGAACTCGACACAATCGATACCTTTCCAGTAGACCAACTCTTTCCTAGCAGCCTATTAAAAATGCTAATAGGATGAAAAGTAACATTTAACCTGCTTCGAGTCCCCCACAATTGATGGAGAGACATGTACATAGATATCTGAGTACACGGCTGACTATGCTCAGTTCAAAACCCAGGATTTTCCTTTTTCCCAAAGTGGAGGAGTGGCCCACCTCTCCATTTGCTGTCAGTTGCCTCAGGAACTCATCCACATTTTCCAGAGCGTTACCCTGCTCCAGTCGCACAAACACAACTT
Source organism: Centroberyx affinis (assembly GCF_046629955.1). Taxonomy (NCBI): domain Eukaryota; kingdom Metazoa; phylum Chordata; class Actinopteri; order Beryciformes; family Berycidae; genus Centroberyx; species Centroberyx affinis. Next base: position 25,001 of record NW_027282239.1, read on the forward strand.
CGATCAGGTCTGTGTCATTCAAGGCCCCTGAGCTCAGTGTCAGCTGTGCCACCTGGGTAGGGGTAAGCAGTGACAACGCATCTGCCTACAAAAGGAAACAAAGACAGTAAGCACAAAACCGTAGGTGGACCTTTCAATGAGGGCCACTAATACTACAATCACACCAGCCACTTACACTGGAGAAGTTTGGATTGAGGGTTTGCAAATCCTGCAGGGTTGCAAAACCAGAGAAGTTGCCAAAGTTTGTCTGTAGCCACTCCCTGCTACCACTGATGTTTGAGACACAGCCAGGATCTGAAATGAAGACACAAGCAAAGACGTTGGCAGGATATCACCGCCACATGGTATCAAGAGTTTACGGAGTTGAGCCCCGAGTCTCTGGTTTTACCTGATGAGTCATTCCTTGCGAGGAATGGATAGATGAAGTGAGTGAAGACTGCTCGCTGTGTTTCTCTGTCCATGGATGCCATTTGGCTGCTGAGAGCCTGGATGCTGAAATGTGAAAGATGACCCTTGAGATCTAATCTATTTGACAACTGCAGGCTCCTCTGCCATCTTTTTTCCACAGTGGCGCAAGGTATCACGTCGTTACTTACACAATTCGGTAGGTCTGGCAGCTGAAGTTCCTGGAGCTGAGACAGACCAGGAAGTTGCGGGATGGAGCAGCCAAGAATGGACGAAGTTTCCCCTGGAACCACTTGCTGACAAAGCTCTGATTCTGCAGTTGTGCCTGGCTGAAGTTGGCGATTTTCACCTCTCCGAGTGCCTCAAGGGCATGTGACAGGGATGGGCCACTCTTGTTGGGGGCCTGGAATGGCAGAGACCATTTTGGTATGACATAAAATTCACACAGGAAGACAACAGCTCTCTGAGATTATGGGATTGGGTTTACCATGGTGGAATGTTCCAGAAGAGCCCGGTCTAGCACAGAAGCTGCTCTTTGGAAGAAAAGCTTCCAGACCTCTACCGGATATGTCCTTTGGCTCCCCAGAGAGCATTTCATCACTGTGACCACATTGCTGGGTGTGAGACGGGCAGCCTTGGAAAAACAAAATGATACGGGGGGAAAAAAGTGAGGTTTCTGTGTGTCTAAGGCAAATCAACTCAAGATACCGGAGTAGGAGCCAAATGGTTCACGGACACTCTCAACGTAGACGAAACAAAGCTTACCGAGGAACAGGCGTGCTCAGTGATGGTAAAATTGCACAGGGCTCCAGAGGCATTGCCGGAAGACAGGAACTGTTCAAGTCGTGAGCTGAAGGAAACATTAACAAGAAAGCTGTTGTTGTCTCTGTTGGATGGCTCAAAGCGCCTTTGCCTATCCCAACTCTGAACAAAAAAGTGATGCGCCTACCTGTCGACTCCACCACAGACACGGTACTCTGCCAAAAGACAAAAAGAAATGAATGTTTCAGACGTTGTAGCTTAAGTTTGAGAATTGTTGGACCAATTTCAGACGTCTCCATTTTCTTTTGACTTACCATCAACCGCTGTTTCTTTGCACTGGAGAAAGGCAAAACACAACTGTAAGTCTCGTGACAAATTAGACAAGGTTACGCAAACTTATCGCAGCCCCCTTAACAACTTTGCCATGCCTAACTTGTGTCTCCTGCATTGTGATTGATAAGTGCGCCATCCAACAAAAAACACCCATAACAGTCAACTTACCAAGAAAGATCCTGGCCTTGGGCAGCCTGTTTGAGAGAAAATTAAATTGAAACCATGGCGTTAATAGAGCTATTTTTAGAGTAGTGGATACTGGCTTTCCAGAACAAATGTGTCAAGAGTGCAGTTTGCCACGTACGTCTGAATGTCTCCGTTAGTGACTCGATGCTTGATCTCACACCCTGTGAGAGATGCGGTGGCAGGGATTCCAAACTTTGCTGAAGACCAGTGAATCTGAGGGAAGACAACACATGTTATTGCGGTCTGTCTGGAGTGGCAGTTCTGTTATGCAGCCTCGCCGTGTGCGTCTGTGGACTTCAAAATTATCATCTCTTACACGGCATTGTAGGATCTACAGCTGATGTTACTGGGGATCACAACCAAACTGCCAGGACGGAAGCTGGCCATCACAACAACCAGATTGACCTGGAACCACCGCCGGAAGTCTCTTGGCTCAAAGTCGTCGAATTCAGGAGCAAGAGCTGTCAAGGTCAGGTTCAGGATGGTGTCTCTTACGGCTGGATTTTGGATGATGGTGATGTTTCTCTGTAAACGAAATGATTTGTGGTTTACTTCAGAAGGGCATGCTACCTTTATGGTGATCATGGCAGAAATGAGTTTAAGCTTGGTGGCACATCTTTGTGCTTCGGAGCATCAGCAGTAGGAATCAACACATCCCAGGGATCAAGTCATTCCAGGAGAATATTGGAAATTCATCATTACAGGTCGGCCCAATTTGGGCCCCCTAAGAGGCTTATTCCAAATGTCCTTCAGCCCCGGGGGAAGCTTTACATGGCCTTTATATCAACCCAGTTGATGGGAAAACATGACCAGCAATCCCACAGTTAAGCATTCACCTGCATAGCGAGCCCTGCAAAAGTCTCGAAAAACTGATCGAGCTGCTCTTCATCAGGGGACTCTGTCAAGCTGCTGAACACATCCCTCACAATGGTCTCATTGTCCAAAGCGCTACTGTCTGGATCCAGGATCAGCTCAGCTTTCTGATTTGGTGAGAGGGAGTCCAAAACTGCCACCTGATGACAAGAACAAAGTATGAATCATTTTTTCTCTTTCACAATGGTAAATCTACACCTACGAGCAGACGTGAAAAGGTTACGGACATTGCGCTGTGCTTGAAAGGAAGACTGTGAGCATAACGTATGATTTACCCCAGAGATGTTGAAGAATGTCAGGTCAGAGTAGGTTGCGTGTTCGGAAAACGGCCCCAGGTTGGTTTCGATCCATTCTTCGTCACTGCGGATTCCCTGCCTGCAAGCTAAGACATATAAATGGACATTAGCATGTCTACAAAGTAGCAAGCATTTTAAGCAATTTAAGCTTACTTTGCCATGGTCTGAAGTCAATGGGCAAGCCCAAATAAGCAGCTGTGTGGCACAGTCTACTCTGTCAGCCATACCTGGTGTGTTGATGACGTCGGCAGATCTCCTCAGGAAGTCCAGCAGAACTTCCGCGATCCCTCGTTGCCTGCGCAACGGTGTCGCAGGGGAAGCCTCGGCCAACCCTCTCACACTGCAAATGGTGAATAGACACACTCATGAGCGGTTCCTCAATCACATTTTGTACACCTGAGCCATGCAATGTCGTCCGTCTGTGCGATGCAACTCACACGACATGGTAGTTTGTGCAGTTGATGTTTGAGGTTGCGCTCTTGAGCATCACTGGATTGAAACTTGGGAGGACAGGAATCAGTATTACTCGGAACCAAGCAAACCAGTCTTGTCTTTCAAAGCCCGGGAAATGGGGACTGATGATGGTGAAGGTCCGATTCATTACAAGATCTCTCACAACGGGCTGGATATCAGGGACCTGCAAAAGCACGACATGAGAGGATTTGAACTCGACACAATCGATACCTTTCCAGTAGACCAACTCTTTCCTAGCAGCCTATTAAAAATGCTAATAGGATGAAAAGTAACATTTAACCTGCTTCGAGTCCCCCACAATTGATGGAGAGACATGTACATAGATATCTGAGTACACGGCTGACTATGCTCAGTTCAAAACCCAGGATTTTCCTTTTTCCCAAAGTGGAGGAGTGGCCCACCTCTCCATTTGCTGTCAGTTGCCTCAGGAACTCATCCACATTTTCCAGAGCGTTACCCTGCTCCAGTCGCACAAACACAACTTCGATCAGGTCTGTGTCATTCAAGGCCCCTGAGCTCAGTGTCAGCTGTGCCACCTGGGTAGGGGTAAGCAGTGACAACGCATCTGCCTACAAAAGGAAACAAAGACAGTAAGCACAAAACCGTAGGTGGACCTTTCAATGAGGGCCACTAATACTACAATCACACCAGCCACTTACACTGGAGAAGTTTGGATTGAGGGTTTGCAAATCCTGCAGGGTTGCAAAACCAGAGAAGTTGCCAAAGTTTGTCTGTAGCCACTCCCTGCTACCACTGATGTTTGAGACACAGCCAGGATCTGAAATGAAGACACAAGCAAAGACGTTGGCAGGATATCACCGCCACATGGTATCAAGAGTTTACGGAGTTGAGCCCCGAGTCTCTGGTTTTACCTGATGAGTCATTCCTTGCGAGGAATGGATAGATGAAGTGAGTGAAGACTGCTCGCTGTGTTTCTCTGTCCATGGATGCCATTTGGCTGCTGAGAGCCTGGATGCTGAAATGTGAAAGATGACCCTTGAGATCTAATCTATTTGACAACTGCAGGCTCCTCTGCCATCTTTTTTCCACAGTGGCGCAAGGTACTTACACAATTCGGTAGGTCTGGCAGCTGAAGTTCCTGGAGCTGAGACAGACCAGGAAGTTGCGGGATGGAGCAGCCAAGAATGGACAAAGTTTCCCCTGGAACCACTTGCTGACAAAGCTCTGATTCTGCAGTTGTGCCTGGCTGAAGTTGGCGATTTTCACCTCTCCGAGTGCCTCAAGGGCATGTGACAGGGATGGGCCACTCTTGTTGGGGGCCTGGAATGGCAGAGACCATTTTGGTATGACATAAAATTCACACAGGAAGACAACAGCTCTCTGAGATTATGGGATTGGGTTTACCATGGTGGAATGTTCCAGAAGAGCCCGGTCTAGCAAAGAAGCTGCTCTTTGGAAGAAAAGCTTCCAGACCTCTACAGGATATGTCCTTTGGCTCCCCAGAGAGCATTTCATCACTGTGACCACATTGCTGGGTGTGAGACGGGCAGCCTTGGAAAAACAAAATGATACGGGGGGAAAAAAGTGAGGTTTCTGTGTGTCTAAGGCAAATCAACTCAAGATACCGGAGTAGGAGCCAAATGGTTCACGGACACTCTCAACGTAGACGAAACAAAGCTTACCGAGGAACAGGCGTGCTCAGTGATGGTAAAATTGCACAGGGCTCCAGAGGCATTGCCGGAAGACAGGAACTGTTCAAGTCGTGAGCTGAAGGAAACATTAACAAGAAAGCTGTTGTTGTCTCTGTTGGATGGCTCAAAGCGCCTTTGCCTATCCCAACTCTGAACAAAAAAGTGATGCGCCTACCTGTCGACTCCACCACAGACACGGTACTCTGCCAAAAGACAAAAAGAAATGAATGTTTCAGACGTTGTAGCTTAAGTTTGAGAATTGTTGGACCAATTTCAGACGTCTCCATTTTCTTTTGACTTACCATCAACCGCTGTTTCTTTGCACTGGAGAAAGGCAAAACACAACTGTAAGTCTCGTGACAAATTAGACAAGGTTACGCAAACCTATCGCAGCCCCCTTAACAACTTTGCCATGCCTAACTTGTGTCTCCTGCATTGTGATTGATAAGTGCGCCATCCAACAAAAAACACCCATAACAGTCAACTTACCAAGAAAGATCCTGGCCTTGGGCAGCCTGTTTGAGAGAAAATTAAATTGAAACCATGGCGTTAATAGAGCTATTTTTAGAGTAGTGGATACTGGCTTTCCAGAACAAATGTGTCAAGAGTGCAGTTTGCCACGTACGTCTGAATGTCTCCGTTAGTGACTCGATGCTTGATCTCACACCCTGTGAGAGATGCGGTGGCAGGGATTCCAAACTTTGCTGAAGACCAGTGAATCTGAGGGAAGACAACACATGTTATTGCGGTCTGTCTGGAGTGGCAGTTCTGTTATGCAGCCTCGCCGTGTGCGTCTGTGGACTTCAAAATTATCATCTCTTACATGGCATTGTAGGATCTACAGCTGATGTTACTGGGGATCACAACCAAACTGCCAGGACGGAAGCTGGCCATCACAACAACCAGATTGACCTGGAACCACCGCCGGAAGTCTCTTGGCTCAAAGTCGTCGAATTCAGGAGCAAGAGCTGTCAAGGTCAGGTTCAGGATGGTGTCTCTTACGGCTGGATTTTGGATGATGGTGATGTTTCTCTGTAAACGAAATGATTTGTGGTTTACTTCAGAAGGGCATGCTACCTTTATGGTGATCATGGCAGAAATGAGTTTAAGCTTGGTGGCACATCTTTGTGCTTCGGAGCATCAGCAGTAGGAATCAACACATCCCAGGGATCAAGTCATTCCAGGAGAATATTGGAAATTCATCATTACAGGTCGGCCCAATTTGGGCCCCCTAAGAGGCTTATTCCAAATGTCCTTCAGCCCCGGGGGAAGCTTTACATGGCCTTTATATCAACCCAGTTGATGGGAAAACATGACCAGCAATCCCACAGTTAAGCATTCACCTGCATAGCGAGCCCTGCAAAAGTCTCGAAAAACTGATCGAGCTGCTCTTCATCAGGGGACTCTGTCAAGCTGCTGAACACATCCCTCACAATGGTCTCATTGTCCAAAGCGCTACTGTCTGGATCCAGGATCAGCTCAGCTTTCTGATTTGGTGAGAGGGAGTCCAAAACTGCCACCTGATGACAAGAACAAAGTATGAATCATTTTTTCTCTTTCACAATGGTAAATCTACACCTACGAGCAGACGTGAAAAGGTTACGGACATTGCGCTGTGCTTGAAAGGAAGACTGTGAGCATAACGTATGATTTACCCCAGAGATGTTGAAGAATGTCAGGTCAGAGTAGGTTGCGTGTTCGGAAAACGGCCCCAGGTTGGTTTCGATCCATTCTTCGTCACTGCGGATTCCCTGCCTGCAAGCTAAGACATATAAATGGACATTAGCATGTCTACAAAGTAGCAAGCATTTTAAGCAATTTAAGCTTACTTTGCCATGGTCTGAAGTCAATGGGCAAGCCCAAATAAGCAGCTGTGTGGCACAGTCTACTCTGTCAGCCATACCTGGTGTGTTGATGACGTCGGCAGATCTCCTCAGGAAGTCCAGCAGAACTTCCGCGATCCCTCGTTGCCTGCGCAACGGTGTCGCAGGGGAAGCCTCGGCCAACCCTCTCACACTGCAAATGGTGAATAGACACACTCATGAGCGGTTCCTCAATCACATTTTGTACACCTGAGCCATGCAATGTCGTCCGTCTGTGCGATGCAACTCACACGACATGGTAGTTTGTGCAGTTGATGTTTGAGGTTGCGCTCTTGAGCATCACTGGATTGAAACTTGGGAGGACAGGAATCAGTATTACTCGGAACCAAGCAAACCAGTCTTGTCTTTCAAAGCCCGGGAAATGGGGACTGATGATGGTGAAGGTCCGATTCATTACAAGATCTCTCACAACGGGCTGGATATCAGGGACCTGCAAAAGCACGACATGAGAGGATTTGAACTCGACACAATCGATACCTTTCCAGTAGACCAACTCTTTCCTAGCAGCCTATTAAAAATGCTAATAGGATGAAAAGTAACATTTAACCTGCTTCGAGTCCCCCACAATTGATGGAGAGACATGTACATAGATATCTGAGTACACGGCTGACTATGCTCAGTTCAAAACCCAGGATTTTCCTTTTTCCCAAAGTGGAGGAGTGGCCCACCTCTCCATTTGCTGTCAGTTGCCTCAGGAACTCATCCACATTTTCCAGAGCGTTACCCTGCTCCAGTCGCACAAACACAACTTCGATCAGGTCTGTGTCATTCAAGGCCCCTGAGCTCAGTGTCAGCTGTGCCACCTGGGTAGGGGTAAGCAGTGACAACGCATCTGCCTACAAAAGGAAACAAAGACAGTAAGCACAAAACCGTAGGTGGACCTTTCAATGAGGGCCACTAATACTACAATCACACCAGCCACTTACACTGGAGAAGTTTGGATTGAGGGTTTGCAAATCCTGCAGGGTTGCAAAACCAGAGAAGTTGCCAAAGTTTGTCTGTAGCCACTCCCTGCTACCACTGATGTTTGAGACACAGCCAGGATCTGAAATGAAGACACAAGCAAAGACGTTGGCAGGATATCACCGCCACATGGTATCAAGAGTTTACGGAGTTGAGCCCAGAGTCTCTGGTTTTACCTGATGAGTCATTCCTTGCGAGGAATGGATAGATGAAGTGAGTGAAGACTGCTCGCTGTGTTTCTCTGTCCATGGATGCCATTTGGCTGCTGAGAGCCTGGATGCTGAAATGTGAAAGATGACCCTTGAGATCTAATCTATTTGACAACTGCAGGCTCCTCTGCCATCTTTTTTCCACAGTGGCGCAAGGTACTTACACAATTCGGTAGGTCTGGCAGCTGAAGTTCCTGGAGCTGAGACAGACCAGGAAGTTGCGGGATGGAGCAGCCAAGAATGGACGAAGTTTCCCCTGGAACCACTTGCTGACAAAGCTCTGATTCTGCAGTTGTGCCTGGCTGAAGTTGGCGATTTTCACCTCTCCGAGTGCCTCAAGGGCATGTGACAGGGATGGGCCACTCTTGTTGGGGGCCTGGAATGGCAGAGACCATTTTGGTATGACATAAAATTCACACAGGAAGACAACAGCTCTCTGAGATTATGGGATTGGGTTTACCATGGTGGAATGTTCCAGAAGAGCCCGGTCTAGCAAAGAAGCTGCTCTTTGGAAGAAAAGCTTCCAGACCTCTACCGGATATGTCCTTTGGCTCCCCAGAGAGCATTTCATCACTGTGACCACATTGCTGGGTGTGAGACGGGCAGCCTTGGAAAAACAAAATGATACGGGGGGAAAAAAGTGAGGTTTCTGTGTGTCTAAGGCAAATCAACTCAAGATACCGGAGTAGGAGCCAAATGGTTCACGGACACTCTCAACGTAGACGAAACAAAGCTTACCGAGGAACAGGCGTGCTCAGTGATGGTAAAATTGCACAGGGCTCCAGAGGCATTGCCGGAAGACAGGAACTGTTCAAGTCGTGAGCTGAAGGAAACATTAACAAGAAAGCTGTTGTTGTCTCTGTTGGATGGCTCAAAGCGCCTTTGCCTATCCCAACTCTGAACAAAAAAGTGATGCGCCTACCTGTCGACTCCACCACAGACACGGTACTCTGCCAAAAGACAAAAAGAAATGAATGTTTCAGACGTTGTAGCTTAAGTTTGAGAATTGTTGGACCAATTTCAGACGTCTCCATTTTCTTTTGACTTACCATCAACCGCTGTTTCTTTGCACTGGAGAAAGGCAAAACACAACTGTAAGTCTCGTGACAAATTAGACAAGGTTACGCAAACCTATCGCAGCCCCCTTAACAACTTTGCCATGCCTAACTTGTGTCTCCTGCATTGTGATTGATAAGTGCGCCATCCAACAAAAAACACCCATAACAGTCAACTTACCAAGAAAGATCCTGGCCTTGGGCAGCCTGTTTGAGAGAAAATTAAATTGAAACCATGGCGTTAATAGAGCTATTTTTAGAGTAGTGGATACTGGCTTTCCAGAACAAATGTGTCAAGAGTGCAGTTTGCCACGTACGTCTGAATGTCTCCGTTAGTGACTCGATGCTTGATCTCACACCCTGTGAGAGATGCGGTGGCAGGGATTCCAAACTTTGCTGAAGACCAGTGAATCTGAGGGAAGACAACACATGTTATTGCGGTCTGTCTGGAGTGGCAGTTCTGTTATGCAGCCTCGCCGTGTGCGTCTGTGGACTTCAAAATTATCATCTCTTACATGGCATTGTAGGATCTACAGCTGATGTTACTGGGGATCACAACCAAACTGCCAGGACGGAAGCTGGCCATCACAACAACCAGATTGACCTGGAACCACCGCCGGAAGTCTCTTGGCTCAAAGTCGTCGAATTCAGGAGCAAGAGCTGTCAAGGTCAGGTTCAGGATGGTGTCTCTTACGGCTGGATTTTGGATGATGGTGATGTTTCTCTGTAAACGAAATGATTTGTGGTTTACTTCAGAAGGGCATGCTACCTTTATGGTGATCATGGCAGAAATGAGTTTAAGCTTGGTGGCACATCTTTGTGCTTCGGAGCATCAGCAGTAGGAATCAACACATCCCAGGGATCAAGTCATTCCAGGAGAATATTGGAAATTCATCATTACAGGTCGGCCCAATTTGGGCCCCCTAAGAGGCTTATTCCAAATGTCCTTCAGCCCCGGGGGAAGCTTTACATGGCCTTTATATCAACCCAGTTGATGGGAAAACATGACCAGCAATCCCACAGTTAAGCATTCACCTGCATAGCGAGCCCTGCAAAAGTCTCGAAAAACTGATCGAGCTGCTCTTCATCAGGGGACTCTGTCAAGCTGCTGAACACATCCCTCACAATGGTCTCATTGTCCAAAGCGCTACTGTCTGGATCCAGGATCAGCTCAGCTTTCTGATTTGGTGAGAGGGAGTCCAAAACTGCCACCTGATGACAAGAACAAAGTATGAATCATTTTTTCTCTTTCACAATGGTAAATCTACACCTACGAGCAGACGTGAAAAGGTTACGGACATTGCGCTGTGCTTGAAAGGAAGACTGTGAGCATAACGTATGATTTACCCCAGAGATGTTGAAGAATGTCAGGTCAGAGTAGGTTGCGTGTTCGGAAAACGGCCCCAGGTTGGTTTCGATCCATTCTTCGTCACTGCGGATTCCCTGCCTGCAAGCTAAGACATATAAATGGACATTAGCATGTCTACAAAGTAGCAAGCATTTTAAGCAATTTAAGCTTACTTTGCCATGGTCTGAAGTCAATGGGCAAGCCCAAATAAGCAGCTGTGTGGCACAGTCTACTCTGTCAGCCATACCTGGTGTGTTGATGACGTCGGCAGATCTCCTCAGGAAGTCCAGCAGAACTTCCGCGATCCCTCGTTGCCTGCGCAACGGTGTCGCAGGGGAAGCCTCGGCCAACCCTCTCACACTGCAAATGGTGAATAGACACACTCATGAGCGGTTCCTCAATCACATTTTGTACACCTGAGCCATGCAATGTCGTCCGTCTGTGCGATGCAACTCACACGACATGGTAGTTTGTGCAGTTGATGTTTGAGGTTGCGCTCTTGAGCATCACTGGATTGAAACTTGGGAGGACAGGAATCAGTATTACTCGGAACCAAGCAAACCAGTCTTGTCTTTCAAAGCCCGGGAAATGGGGACTGATGATGGTGAAGGTCCGATTCATTACAAGATCTCTCACAACGGGCTGGATATCAGGGACCTGCAAAAGCACGACATGAGAGGATTTGAACTCGACACAATCGATACCTTTCCAGTAGACCAACTCTTTCCTAGCAGCCTATTAAAAATGCTAATAGGATGAAAAGTAACATTTAACCTGCTTCGAGTCCCCCACAATTGATGGAGAGACATGTACATAGATATCTGAGTACACGGCTGACTATGCTCAGTTCAAAACCCAGGATTTTCCTTTTTCCCAAAGTGGAGGAGTGGCCCACCTCTCCATTTGCTGTCAGTTGCCTCAGGAACTCATCCACATTTTCCAGAGCGTTACCCTGCTCCAGTCGCACAAACACAACTTCGATCAGGTCTGTGTCATTCAAGGCCCCTGAGCTCAGTGTCAGCTGTGCCACCTGGGTAGGGGTAAGCAGTGACAACGCATCTGCCTACAAAAGGAAACAAAGACAGTAAGCACAAAACCGTAGGTGGACCTTTCAATGAGGGCCACTAATACTACAATCACACCAGCCACTTACACTGGAGAAGTTTGGATTGAGGGTTTGCAAATCCTGCAGGGTTGCAAAACCAGAGAAGTTGCCAAAGTTTGTCTGTAGCCACTCCCTGCTACCACTGATGTTTGAGACACAGCCAGGATCTGAAATGAAGACACAAGCAAAGACGTTGGCAGGATATCACCGCCACATGGTATCAAGAGTTTACGGAGTTGAGCCCAGAGTCTCTGGTTTTACCTGATGAGTCATTCCTTGCGAGGAATGGATAGATGAAGTGAGTGAAGACTGCTCGCTGTGTTTCTCTGTCCATGGATGCCATTTGGCTGCTGAGAGCCTGGATGCTGAAATGTGAAAGATGACCCTTGAGATCTAATCTATTTGACAACTGCAGGCTCCTCTGCCATCTTTTTTCCACAGTGGCGCAAGGTACTTACACAATTCGGTAGGTCTGGCAGCTGAAGTTCCTGGAGCTGAGACAGACCAGGAAGTTGCGGGATGGAGCAGCCAAGAATGGACGAAGTTTCCCCTGGAACCACTTGCTGACAAAGCTCTGATTCTGCAGTTGTGCCTGGCTGAAGTTGGCGATTTTCACCTCTCCGAGTGCCTCAAGGGCATGTGACAGGGATGGGCCACTCTTGTTGGGGGCCTGGAATGGCAGAGACCATTTTGGTATGACATAAAATTCACACAGGAAGACAACAGCTCTCTGAGATTATGGGATTGGGTTTACCATGGTGGAATGTTCCAGAAGAGCCCGGTCTAGCAAAGAAGCTGCTCTTTGGAAGAAAAGCTTCCAGACCTCTACCGGATATGTCCTTTGGCTCCCCAGAGAGCATTTCATCACTGTGACCACATTGCTGGGTGTGAGACGGGCAGCCTTGGAAAAACAAAATGATACGGGGGGAAAAAAGTGAGGTTTCTGTGTGTCTAAGGCAAATCAACTCAAGATACCGGAGTAGGAGCCAAATGGTTCACGGACACTCTCAACGTAGACGAAACAAAGCTTACCGAGGAACAGGCGTGCTCAGTGATGGTAAAATTGCACAGGGCTCCAGAGGCATTGCCGGAAGACAGGAACTGTTCAAGTCGTGAGCTGAAGGAAACATTAACAAGAAAGCTGTTGTTGTCTCTGTTGGATGGCTCAAAGCGCCTTTGCCTATCCCAACTCTGAACAAAAAAGTGATGCGCCTACCTGTCGACTCCACCACAGACACGGTACTCTGCCAAAAGACAAAAAGAAATGAATGTTTCAGACGTTGTAGCTTAAGTTTGAGAATTGTTGGACCAATTTCAGACGTCTCCATTTTCTTTTGACTTACCATCAACCGCTGTTTCTTTGCACTGGAGAAAGGCAAAACACAACTGTAAGTCTCGTGACAAATTAGACAAGGTTACGCAAACCTATCGCAGCCCCCTTAACAACTTTGCCATGCCTAACTTGTGTCTCCTGCATTGTGATTGATAAGTGCGCCATCCAACAAAAAACACCCATAACAGTCAACTTACCAAGAAAGATCCTGGCCTTGGGCAGCCTGTTTGAGAGAAAATTAAATTGAAACCATGGCGTTAATAGAGCTATTTTTAGAGTAGTGGATACTGGCTTTCCAGAACAAATGTGTCAAGAGTGCAGTTTGCCACGTACGTCTGAATGTCTCCGTTAGTGACTCGATGCTTGATCTCACACCCTGTGAGAGATGCGGTGGCAGGGATTCCAAACTTTGCTGAAGACCAGTGAATCTGAGGGAAGACAACACATGTTATTGCGGTCTGTCTGGAGTGGCAGTTCTGTTATGCAGCCTCGCCGTGTGCGTCTGTGGACTTCAAAATTATCATCTCTTACATGGCATTGTAGGATCTACAGCTGATGTTACTGGGGATCACAACCAAACTGCCAGGACGGAAGCTGGCCATCACAACAACCAGATTGACCTGGAACCACCGCCGGAAGTCTCTTGGCTCAAAGTCGTCGAATTCAGGAGCAAGAGCTGTCAAGGTCAGGTTCAGGATGGTGTCTCTTACGGCTGGATTTTGGATGATGGTGATGTTTCTCTGTAAACGAAATGATTTGTGGTTTACTTCAGAAGGGCATGCTACCTTTATGGTGATCATGGCAGAAATGAGTTTAAGCTTGGTGGCACATCTTTGTGCTTCGGAGCATCAGCAGTAGGAATCAACACATCCCAGGGATCAAGTCATTCCAGGAGAATATTGGAAATTCATCATTACAGGTCGGCCCAATTTGGGCCCCCTAAGAGGCTTATTCCAAATGTCCTTCAGCCCCGGGGGAAGCTTTACATGGCCTTTATATCAACCCAGTTGATGGGAAAACATGACCAGCAATCCCACAGTTAAGCATTCACCTGCATAGCGAGCCCTGCAAAAGTCTCGAAAAACTGATCGAGCTGCTCTTCATCAGGGGACTCTGTCAAGCTGCTGAACACATCCCTCACAATGGTCTCATTGTCCAAAGCGCTACTGTCTGGATCCAGGATCAGCTCAGCTTTCTGATTTGGTGAGAGGGAGTCCAAAACTGCCACCTGATGACAAGAACAAAGTATGAATCATTTTTTCTCTTTCACAATGGTAAATCTACACCTACGAGCAGACGTGAAAAGGTTACGGACATTGCGCTGTGCTTGAAAGGAAGACTGTGAGCATAACGTATGATTTACCCCAGAGATGTTGAAGAATGTCAGGTCAGAGTAGGTTGCGTGTTCGGAAAACGGCCCCAGGTTGGTTTCGATCCATTCTTCGTCACTGCGGATTCCCTGCCTGCAAGCTAAGACATATAAATGGACATTAGCATGTCTACAAAGTAGCAAGCATTTTAAGCAATTTAAGCATACTTTGCCATGGTCTGAAGTCAATGGGCAAGCCCAAATAAGCAGCTGTGTGGCACAGTCTACTCTGTCAGCCATACCTGGTGTGTTGATGACGTCGGCAGATCTCCTCAGGAAGTCCAGCAGAACTTCCGCGATCCCTCGTTGCCTGCGCAACGGTGTCGCAGGGGAAGCCTCGGCCAACCCTCTCACACTGCAAATGGTGAATAGACACACTCATGAGCGGTTCCTCAATCACATTTTGTACACCTGAGCCATGCAATGTCGTCCGTCTGTGCGATGCAACTCACACGACATGGTAGTTTGTGCAGTTGATGTTTGAGGTTGCGCTCTTGAGCATCACTGGATTGAAACTTGGGAGGACAGGAATCAGTATTACTCGGAACCAAGCAAACCAGTCTTGTCTTTCAAAGCCCGGGAAATGGGGACTGATGATGGTGAAGGTCCGATTCATTACAAGATCTCTCACAACGGGCTGGATATCAGGGACCTGCAAAAGCACGACATGAGAGGATTTGAACTCGACACAATCGATACCTTTCCAGTAGACCAACTCTTTCCTAGCAGCCTATTAAAAATGCTAATAGGATGAAAAGTAACATTTAACCTGCTTCGAGTCCCCCACAATTGATGGAGAGACATGTACATAGATATCTGAGTACACGGCTGACTATGCTCAGTTCAAAACCCAGGATTTTCCTTTTTCCCAAAGTGGAGGAGTGGCCCACCTCTCCATTTGCTGTCAGTTGCCTCAGGAACTCATCCACATTTTCCAGAGCGTTACCCTGCTCCAGTCGCACAAACACAACTTCGATCAGGTCTGTGTCATTCAAGGCCCCTGAGCTCAGTGTCAGCTGTGCCACCTGGGTAGGGGTAAGCAGTGACAACGCATCTGCCTACAAAAGGAAACAAAGACAGTAAGCACAAAACCGTAGGTGGACCTTTCAATGAGGGCCACTAATACTACAATCACACCAGCCACTTACACTGGAGAAGTTTGGATTGAGGGTTTGCAAATCCTGCAGGGTTGCAAAACCAGAGAAGTTGCCAAAGTTTGTCTGTAGCCACTCCCTGCTACCACTGATGTTTGAGACACAGCCAGGATCTGAAATGAAGACACAAGCAAAGACGTTGGCAGGATATCACCGCCACATGGTATCAAGAGTTTACGGAGTTGAGCCCCGAGTCTCTGGTTTTACCTGATGAGTCATTCCTTGCGAGGAATGGATAGATGAAGTGAGTGAAGACTGCTCGCTGTGTTTCTCTGTCCATGGATGCCATTTGGCTGCTGAGAGCCTGGATGCTGAAATGTGAAAGATGACCCTTGAGATCTAATCTATTTGACAACTGCAGGCACCTCTGCCATCTTTTTTCCACAGTGGCGCAAGGTATCACGTCGTTACTTACACAATTCGGTAGGTCTGGCAGCTGAAGTTCCTGGAGCTGAGACAGACCAGGAAGTTGCGGGATGGAGCAGCCAAGAATGGACGAAGTTTCCCCTGGAACCACTTGCTGACAAAGCTCTGATTCTGCAGTTGTGCCTGGCTGAAGTTGGCGATTTTCACCTCTCCGAGTGCCTCAAGGGCATGTGACAGGGATGGGCCACTCTTGTTGGGGGCCTGGAATGGCAGAGACCATTTTGGTATGACATAAAATTCACACAGGAAGACAACAGCTCTCTGAGATTATGGGATTGGGTTTACCATGGTGGAATGTTCCAGAAGAGCCCGGTCTAGCACAGAAGCTGCTCTTTGGAAGAAAAGCTTCCAGACCTCTACCGGATATGTCCTTTGGCTCCCCAGAGAGCATTTCATCACTGTGACCACATTGCTGGGTGTGAGACGGGCAGCCTTGGAAAAACAAAATGATACGGGGGGAAAAAAGTGAGGTTTCTGTGTGTCTAAGGCAAATCAACTCAAGATACCGGAGTAGGAGCCAAATGGTTCACGGACACTCTCAACGTAGACGAAACAAAGCTTACCGAGGAACAGGCGTGCTCAGTGATGGTAAAATTGCACAGGGCTCCAGAGGCATTGCCGGAAGACAGGAACTGTTCAAGTCGTGAGCTGAAGGAAACATTAACAAGAAAGCTGTTGTTGTCTCTGTTGGATGGCTCAAAGCGCCTTTGCCTATCCCAACTCTGAACAAAAAAGTGATGCACCTACCTGTCGACTCCACCACAGACACGGTACTCTGCCAAAAGACAAAAAGAAATGAATGTTTCAGACGTTGTAGCTTAAGTTTGAGAATTGTTGGACCAATTTCAGACGTCTCCATTTTCTTTTGACTTACCATCAACCGCTGTTTCTTTGCACTGGAGAAAGGCAAAACACAACTGTAAGTCTCGTGACAAATTAGACAAGGTTACGCAAACTTATCGCAGCCCCCTTAACAACTTTGCCATGCCTAACTTGTGTCTCCTGCATTGTGATTGATAAGTGCGCCATCCAACAAAAAACACCCATAACAGTCAACTTACCAAGAAAGATCCTGGCCTTGGGCAGCCTGTTTGAGAGAAAATTAAATTGAAACCATGGCGTTAATAGAGCTATTTTTAGAGTAGTGGATACTGGCTTTCCAGAACAAATGTGTCAAGAGTGCAGTTTGCCACGTACGTCTGAATGTCTCCGTTAGTGACTCGATGCTTGATCTCACACCCTGTGAGAGATGCGGTGGCAGGGATTCCAAACTTTGCTGAAGACCAGTGAATCTGAGGGAAGACAACACATGTTATTGCGGTCTGTCTGGAGTGGCAGTTCTGTTATGCAGCCTCGCCGTGTGCGTCTGTGGACTTCAAAATTATCATCTCTTACATGGCATTGTAGGATCTACAGCTGATGTTACTGGGGATCACAACCAAACTGCCAGGACGGAAGCTGGCCATCACAACAACCAGATTGACCTGGAACCACCGCCGGAAGTCTCTTGGCTCAAAGTCGTCGAATTCAGGAGCAAGAGCTGTCAAGGTCAGGTTCAGGATGGTGTCTCTTACGGCTGGATTTTGGATGATGGTGATGTTTCTCTGTAAACGAAATGATTTGTGGTTTACTTCAGAAGGGCATGCTACCTTTATGGTGATCATGGCAGAAATGAGTTTAAGCTTGGTGGCACATCTTTGTGCTTCGGAGCATCAGCAGTAGGAATCAACACATCCCAGGGATCAAGTCATTCCAGGAGAATATTGGAAATTCATCATTACAGGTCGGCCCAATTTGGGCCCCCTAAGAGGCTTATTCCAAATGTCCTTCAGCCCCGGGGGAAGCTTTACATGGCCTTTATATCAACCCAGTTGATGGGAAAACATGACCAGCAATCCCACAGTTAAGCATTCACCTGCATAGCGAGCCCTGCAAAAGTCTCGAAAAACTGATCGAGCTGCTCTTCATCAGGGGACTCTGTCAAGCTGCTGAACACATCCCTCACAATGGTCTCATTGTCCAAAGCGCTACTGTCTGGATCCAGGATCAGCTCAGCTTTCTGATTTGGTGAGAGGGAGTCCAAAACTGCCACCTGATGACAAGAACAAAGTATGAATCATTTTTTCTCTTTCACAATGGTAAATCTACACCTACGAGCAGACGTGAAAAGGTTACGGACATTGCGCTGTGCTTGAAAGGAAGACTGTGAGCATAACGTATGATTTACCCCAGAGATGTTGAAGAATGTCAGGTCAGAGTAGGTTGCGTGTTCGGAAAACGGCCCCAGGTTGGTTTCGATCCATTCTTCGTCACTGCGGATTCCCTGCCTGCAAGCTAAGACATATAAATGGACATTAGCATGTCTACAAAGTAGCAAGCATTTTAAGCAATTTAAGCATACTTTGCCATGGTCTGAAGTCAATGGGCAAGCCCAAATAAGCAGCTGTGTGGCACAGTCTACTCTGTCAGCCATACCTGGTGTGTTGATGACGTCGGCAGATCTCCTCAGGAAGTCCAGCAGAACTTCCGCGATCCCTCGTTGCCTGCGCAACGGTGTCGCAGGGGAAGCCTCGGCCAACCCTCTCACACTGCAAATGGTGAATAGACACACTCATGAGCGGTTCCTCAATCACATTTTGTACACCTGAGCCATGCAATGTCGTCCGTCTGTGCGATGCAACTCACACGACATGGTAGTTTGTGCAGTTGATGTTTGAGGTTGCGCTCTTGAGCATCACTGGATTGAAACTTGGGAGGACAGGAATCAGTATTACTCGGAACCAAGCAAACCAGTCTTGTCTTTCAAAGCCCGGGAAATGGGGACTGATGATGGTGAAGGTCCGATTCATTACAAGATCTCTCACAACGGGCTGGATATCAGGGACCTGCAAAAGCACGACATGAGAGGATTTGAACTCGACACAATCGATACCTTTCCAGTAGACCAACTCTTTCCTAGCAGCCTATTAAAAATGCTAATAGGATGAAAAGTAACATTTAACCTGCTTCGAGTCCCCCACAATTGATGGAGAGACATGTACATAGATATCTGAGTACACGGCTGACTATGCTCAGTTCAAAACCCAGGATTTTCCTTTTTCCCAAAGTGGAGGAGTGGCCCACCTCTCCATTTGCTGTCAGTTGCCTCAGGAACTCATCCACATTTTCCAGAGCGTTACCCTGCTCCAGTCGCACAAACACAACTTCGATCAGGTCTGTGTCATTCAAGGCCCCTGAGCTCAGTGTCAGCTGTGCCACCTGGGTAGGGGTAAGCAGTGACAACGCATCTGCCTACAAAAGGAAACAAAGACAGTAAGCACAAAACCGTAGGTGGACCTTTCAATGAGGGCCACTAATACTACAATCACACCAGCCACTTACACTGGAGAAGTTTGGATTGAGGGTTTGCAAATCCTGCAGGGTTGCAAAACCAGAGAAGTTGCCAAAGTTTGTCTGTAGCCACTCCCTGCTACCACTGATGTTTGAGACACAGCCAGGATCTGAAATGAAGACACAAGCAAAGACGTTGGCAGGATATCACCGCCACATGGTATCAAGAGTTTACGGAGTTGAGCCCCGAGTCTCTGGTTTTACCTGATGAGTCATTCCTTGCGAGGAATGGATAGATGAAGTGAGTGAAGACTGCTCGCTGTGTTTCTCTGTCCATGGATGCCATTTGGCTGCTGAGAGCCTGGATGCTGAAATGTGAAAGATGACCCTTGAGATCTAATCTATTTGACAACTGCAGGCACCTCTGCCATCTTTTTTCCACAGTGGCGCAAGGTATCACGTCGTTACTTACACAATTCGGTAGGTCTGGCAGCTGAAGTTCCTGGAGCTGAGACAGACCAGGAAGTTGCGGGATGGAGCAGCCAAGAATGGACGAAGTTTCCCCTGGAACCACTTGCTGACAAAGCTCTGATTCTGCAGTTGTGCCTGGCTGAAGTTGGCGATTTTCACCTCTCCGAGTGCCTCAAGGGCATGTGACAGGGATGGGCCACTCTTGTTGGGGGCCTGGAATGGCAGAGACCATTTTGGTATGACATAAAATTCACACAGGAAGACAACAGCTCTCTGAGATTATGGGATTGGGTTTACCATGGTGGAATGTTCCAGAAGAGCCCGGTCTAGCACAGAAGCTGCTCTTTGGAAGAAAAGCTTCCAGACCTCTACCGGATATGTCCTTTGGCTCCCCAGAGAGCATTTCATCACTGTGACCACATTGCTGGGTGTGAGACGGGCAGCCTTGGAAAAACAAAATGATACGGGGGGAAAAAAGTGAGGTTTCTGTGTGTCTAAGGCAAATCAACTCAAGATACCGGAGTAGGAGCCAAATGGTTCACGGACACTCTCAACGTAGACGAAACAAAGCTTACCGAGGAACAGGCGTGCTCAGTGATGGTAAAATTGCACAGGGCTCCAGAGGCATTGCCGGAAGACAGGAACTGTTCAAGTCGTGAGCTGAAGGAAACATTAACAAGAAAGCTGTTGTTGTCTCTGTTGGATGGCTCAAAGCGCCTTTGCCTATCCCAACTCTGAACAAAAAAGTGATGCGCCTACCTGTCGACTCCACCACAGACACGGTACTCTGCCAAAAGACAAAAAGAAATGAATGTTTCAGACGTTGTAGCTTAAGTTTGAGAATTGTTGGACCAATTTCAGACGTCTCCATTTTCTTTTGACTTACCATCAACCGCTGTTTCTTTGCACTGGAGAAAGGCAAAACACAACTGTAAGTCTCGTGACAAATTAGACAAGGTTACGCAAACTTATCGCAGCCCCCTTAACAACTTTGCCATGCCTAACTTGTGTCTCCTGCATTGTGATTGATAAGTGCGCCATCCAACAAAAAACACCCATAACAGTCAACTTACCAAGAAAGATCCTGGCCTTGGGCAGCCTGTTTGAGAGAAAATTAAATTGAAACCATGGCGTTAATAGAGCTATTTTTAGAGTAGTGGATACTGGCTTTCCAGAACAAATGTGTCAAGAGTGCAGTTTGCCACGTACGTCTGAATGTCTCCGTTAGTGACTCGATGCTTGATCTCACACCCTGTGAGAGATGCGGTGGCAGGGATTCCAAACTTTGCTGAAGACCAGTGAATCTGAGGGAAGACAACACATGTTATTGCGGTCTGTCTGGAGTGGCAGTTCTGTTATGCAGCCTCGCCGTGTGCGTCTGTGGACTTCAAAATTATCATCTCTTACACGGCATTGTAGGATCTACAGCTGATGTTACTGGGGATCACAACCAAACTGCCAGGACGGAAGCTGGCCATCACAACAACCAGATTGACCTGGAACCACCGCCGGAAGTCTCTTGGCTCAAAGTCGTCGAATTCAGGAGCAAGAGCTGTCAAGGTCAGGTTCAGGATGGTGTCTCTTACGGCTGGATTTTGGATGATGGTGATGTTTCTCTGTAAACGAAATGATTTGTGGTTTACTTCAGAAGGGCATGCTACCTTTATGGTGATCATGGCAGAAATGAGTTTAAGCTTGGTGGCACATCTTTGTGCTTCGGAGCATCAGCAGTAGGAATCAACACATCCCAGGGATCAAGTCATTCCAGGAGAATATTGGAAATTCATCATTACAGGTCGGCCCAATTTGGGCCCCCTAAGAGGCTTATTCCAAATGTCCTTCAGCCCCGGGGGAAGCTTTACATGGCCTTTATATCAACCCAGTTGATGGGAAAACATGACCAGCAATCCCACAGTTAAGCATTCACCTGCATAGCGAGCCCTGCAAAAGTCTCGAAAAACTGATCGAGCTGCTCTTCATCAGGGGACTCTGTCAAGCTGCTGAACACATCCCTCACAATGGTCTCATTGTCCAAAGCGCTACTGTCTGGATCCAGGATCAGCTCAGCTTTCTGATTTGGTGAGAGGGAGTCCAAAACTGCCACCTGATGACAAGAACAAAGTATGAATCATTTTTTCTCTTTCACAATGGTAAATCTACACCTACGAGCAGACGTGAAAAGGTTACGGACATTGCGCTGTGCTTGAAAGGAAGACTGTGAGCATAACGTATGATTTACCCCAGAGATGTTGAAGAATGTCAGGTCAGAGTAGGTTGCGTGTTCGGAAAACGGCCCCAGGTTGGTTTCGATCCATTCTTCGTCACTGCGGATTCCCTGCCTGCAAGCTAAGACATATAAATGGACATTAGCATGTCTACAAAGTAGCAAGCATTTTAAGCAATTTAAGCATACTTTGCCATGGTCTGAAGTCAATGGGCAAGCCCAAATAAGCAGCTGTGTGGCACAGTCTACTCTGTCAGCCATACCTGGTGTGTTGATGACGTCGGCAGATCTCCTCAGGAAGTCCAGCAGAACTTCCGCGATCCCTCGTTGCCTGCGCGACGGTGTCGCAGGGGAAGCCTCGGCCAACCCTCTCACACTGCAAATGGTGAATAGACACACTCATGAGCGGTTCCTCAATCACATTTTGTACACCTGAGCCATGCAATGTCGTCCGTCTGTGCGATGCAACTCACACGACATGGTAGTTTGTGCAGTTGATGTTTGAGGTTGCGCTCTTGAGCATCACTGGATTGAAACTTGGGAGGACAGGAATCAGTATTACTCGGAACCAAGCAAACCAGTCTTGTCTTTCAAAGCCCGGGAAATGGGGACTGATGATGGTGAAGGTCCGATTCATTACAAGATCTCTCACAACGGGCTGGATATCAGGGACCTGCAAAAGCACGACATGAGAGGATTTGAACTCGACACAATCGATACCTTTCCAGTAGACCAACTCTTTCCTAGCAGCCTATTAAAAATGCTAATAGGATGAAAAGTAACATTTAACCTGCTTCGAGTCCCCCACAATTGATGGAGAGACATGTACATAGATATCTGAGTACACGGCTGACTATGCTCAGTTCAAAACCCAGGATTTTCCTTTTTCCCAAAGTGGAGGAGTGGCCCACCTCTCCATTTGCTGTCAGTTGCCTCAGGAACTCATCCACATTTTCCAGAGCGTTACCCTGCTCCAGTCGCACAAACACAACTTCGATCAGGTCTGTGTCATTCAAGGCCCCTGAGCTCAGTGTCAGCTGTGCCACCTGGGTAGGGGTAAGCAGTGACAACGCATCTGCCTACAAAAGGAAACAAAGACAGTAAGCACAAAACCGTAGGTGGACCTTTCAATGAGGGCCACTAATACTACAATCACACCAGCCACTTACACTGGAGAAGTTTGGATTGAGGGTTTGCAAATCCTGCAGGGTTGCAAAACCAGAGAAGTTGCCAAAGTTTGTCTGTAGCCACTCCCTGCTACCACTGATGTTTGAGACACAGCCAGGATCTGAAATGAAGACACAAGCAAAGACGTTGGCAGGATATCACCGCCACATGGTATCAAGAGTTTACGGAGTTGAGCCCCGAGTCTCTGGTTTTACCTGATGAGTCATTCCTTGCGAGGAATGGATAGATGAAGTGAGTGAAGACTGCTCGCTGTGTTTCTCTGTCCATGGATGCCATTTGGCTGCTGAGAGCCTGGATGCTGAAATGTGAAAGATGACCCTTGAGATCTAATCTATTTGACAACTGCAGGCACCTCTGCCATCTTTTTTCCACAGTGGCGCAAGGTATCACGTCGTTACTTACACAATTCGGTAGGTCTGGCAGCTGAAGTTCCTGGAGCTGAGACAGACCAGGAAGTTGCGGGATGGAGCAGCCAAGAATGGACGAAGTTTCCCCTGGAACCACTTGCTGACAAAGCTCTGATTCTGCAGTTGTGCCTGGCTGAAGTTGGCGATTTTCACCTCTCCGAGTGCCTCAAGGGCATGTGACAGGGATGGGCCACTCTTGTTGGGGGCCTGGAATGGCAGAGACCATTTTGGTATGACATAAAATTCACACAGGAAGACAACAGCTCTCTGAGATTATGGGATTGGGTTTACCATGGTGGAATGTTCCAGAAGAGCCCGGTCTAGCACAGAAGCTGCTCTTTGGAAGAAAAGCTTCCAGACCTCTACCGGATATGTCCTTTGGCTCCCCAGAGAGCATTTCATCACTGTGACCACATTGCTGGGTGTGAGACGGGCAGCCTTGGAAAAACAAAATGATACGGGGGGAAAAAAGTGAGGTTTCTGTGTGTCTAAGGCAAATCAACTCAAGATACCGGAGTAGGAGCCAAATGGTTCACGGACACTCTCAACGTAGACGAAACAAAGCTTACCGAGGAACAGGCGTGCTCAGTGATGGTAAAATTGCACAGGGCTCCAGAGGCATTGCCGGAAGACAGGAACTGTTCAAGTCGTGAGCTGAAGGAAACATTAACAAGAAAGCTGTTGTTGTCTCTGTTGGATGGCTCAAAGCGCCTTTGCCTATCCCAACTCTGAACAAAAAAGTGATGCGCCTACCTGTCGACTCCACCACAGACACGGTACTCTGCCAAAAGACAAAAAGAAATGAATGTTTCAGACGTTGTAGCTTAAGTTTGAGAATTGTTGGACCAAATTCAGACGTCTCCATTTTCTTTTGACTTACCATCAACCGCTGTTTCTTTGCACTGGAGAAAGGCAAAACACAACTGTAAGTCTCGTGACCAATTTGACAAGGTTACGCAAACTTATCGCAGCCCCCTTAACAACTTTGCCATGCCTAACTTGTGTCTCCTGCATTGTGATTGATAGTGCACCATCCAACAAAAAACACCCATAACAGTCAACTTACCAAGAAAGATCCTGGCCTTGGGCAGCCTGTTTGAGAGAAAATTAAATTGAAACCATGGCATTAATAGAGCTATTTTTAGAGTAGTGGATACTGGCTTTCCAGAACAAATGTGTCAAGAGTGCAGTTTGCCACGTACGTCTGAATGTCTCCGTTAGTGACTCGATGCTTGATCTCACACCCTGTGAGAGATGCGGTGGCAGGGATTCCAAACTTTGCTGAAGACCAGTGAATCTGAGGGAAGACAACACATGTTATTGCGGTCTGTCTGGAGTGGCAGTTCTGTTATGCAGCCTCGCCGTGTGCGTCTGTGGACTTCAAAATTATCAACTCTTACATGGCATTGTAGGATCTACAGCTGATGTTACTGGGGATCACAACCAAACTGCCAGGACGGAAGCTGGCCATCACAACAACCAGATTGACCTGGAACCACCGCCGGAAGTCTCTTGGCTCAAAGTCGTCGAATTCAGGAGCAAGAGCTGTCAAGGTCAGGTTCAGGATGGTGTCTCTTACGGCTGGATTTTGGATGATGGTGATGTTTCTCTGTAAACGAAATGATTTGTGGTTTACTTCAGAAGGGCATGCTACCTTTATGGTGATCATGGCAGAAATGAGTTTAAGCTTGGTGGCACATCTTTGTGCTTCGGAGCATCAGCAGTAGGAATCAACACATCCCAGGGATCAAGTCATTCCAGGAGAATATTGGAAATTCATCATTACAGGTCGGCCCAATTTGGGCCCCCTAAGAGGCTTATTCCAAATGTCCTTCAGCCCCGGGGGAAGCTTTACATGGCCTTTATATCAACCCAGTTGATGGGAAAACATGACCAGCAATCCCACAGTTAAGCATTCACCTGCATAGCGAGCCCTGCAAAAGTCTCGAAAAACTGATCGAGCTGCTCTTCATCAGGGGACTCTGTCAAGCTGCTGAACACATCCCTCACAATGGTCTCATTGTCCAAAGCGCTACTGTCTGGATCCAGGATCAGCTCAGCTTTCTGATTTGGTGAGAGGGAGTCCAAAACTGCCACCTGATGACAAGAACAAAGTATGAATCATTTTTTCTCTTTCACAATGGTAAATCTACACCTACGAGCAGACGTGAAAAGGTTACGGACATTGCGCTGTGCTTGAAAGGAAGACTGTGAGCATAACGTATGATTTACCCCAGAGATGTTGAAGAATGTCAGGTCAGAGTAGGTTGCGTGTTCGGAAAACGGCCCCAGGTTGGTTTCGATCCATTCTTCGTCACTGCGGATTCCCTGCCTGCAAGCTAAGACATATAAATGGACATTAGCATGTCTACAAAGTAGCAAGCATTTTAAGCAATTTAAGCATACTTTGCCATGGTCTGAAGTCAATGGGCAAGCCCAAATAAGCAGCTGTGTGGCACAGTCTACTCTGTCAGCCATACCTGGTGTGTTGATGACGTCGGCAGATCTCCTCAGGAAGTCCAGCAGAACTTCCGCGATCCCTCGTTGCCTGCGCGACGGTGTCGCAGGGGAAGCCTCGGCCAACCCTCTCACACTGCAAATGGTGAATAGACACACTCATGAGCGGTTCCTCAATCACATTTTGTACACCTGAGCCATGCAATGTCGTCCGTCTGTGCGATGCAACTCACACGACATGGTAGTTTGTGCAGTTGATGTTTGAGGTTGCGCTCTTGAGCATCACTGGATTGAAACTTGGGAGGACAGGAATCAGTATTACTCGGAACCAAGCAAACCAGTCTTGTCTTTCAAAGCCCGGGAAATGGGGACTGATGATGGTGAAGGTCCGATTCATTACAAGATCTCTCACAACGGGCTGGATATCAGGGACCTGCAAAAGCACGACATGAGAGGATTTGAACTCGACACAATCGATACCTTTCCAGTAGACCAACTCTTTCCTAGCAGCCTATTAAAAATGCTAATAGGATGAAAAGTAACATTTAACCTGCTTCGAGTCCCCCACAATTGATGGAGAGACATGTACATAGATATCTGAGTACACGGCTGACTATGCTCAGTTCAAAACCCAGGATTTTCCTTTTTCCCAAAGTGGAGGAGTGGCCCACCTCTCCATTTGCTGTCAGTTGCCTCAGGAACTCATCCACATTTTCCAGAGCGTTACCCTGCTCCAGTCGCACAAACACAACTTCGATCAGGTCTGTGTCATTCAAGGCCCCTGAGCTCAGTGTCAGCTGTGCCACCTGGGTAGGGGTAAGCAGTGACAACGCATCTGCCTACAAAAGGAAACAAAGACAGTAAGCACAAAACCGTAGGTGGACTTTTCAATGAGGGCCACTAATACTACAATCACACCAGCCACTTACACTGGAGAAGTTTGGATTGAGGGTTTGCAAATCCTGCAGGGTTGCAAAACCAGAGAAGTTGCCAAAGTTTGTCTGTAGCCACTCCCTGCTACCACTGATGTTTGAGACACAGCCAGGATCTGAAATGAAGACACAAGCAAAGACGTTGGCAGGATATCACCGCCACATGGTATCAAGAGTTTACGGAGTTGAGCCCCGAGTCTCTGGTTTTACCTGATGAGTCATTCCTTGCGAGGAATGGATAGATGAAGTGAGTGAAGACTGCTCGCTGTGTTTCTCTGTCCATGGATGCCATTTGGCTGCTGAGAGCCTGGATGCTGAAATGTGAAAGATGACCCTTGAGATCTAATCTATTTGACAACTGCAGGCACCTCTGCCATCTTTTTTCCACAGTGGCGCAAGGTATCACGTCGTTACTTACACAATTCGGTAGGTCTGGCAGCTGAAGTTCCTGGAGCTGAGACAGACCAGGAAGTTGCGGGATGGAGCAGCCAAGAATGGACGAAGTTTCCCCTGGAACCACTTGCTGACAAAGCTCTGATTCTGCAGTTGTGCCTGGCTGAAGTTGGCGATTTTCACCTCTCCGAGTGCCTCAAGGGCATGTGACAGGGATGGGCCACTCTTGTTGGGGGCCTGGAATGGCAGAGACCATTTTGGTATGACATAAAATTCACACAGGAAGACAACAGCTCTCTGAGATTATGGGATTGGGTTTACCATGGTGGAATGTTCCAGAAGAGCCCGGTCTAGCACAGAAGCTGCTCTTTGGAAGAAAAGCTTCCAGACCTCTACCGGATATGTCCTTTGGCTCCCCAGAGAGCATTTCATCACTGTGACCACATTGCTGGGTGTGAGACGGGCAGCCTTGGAAAAACAAAATGATACGGGGGGAAAAAAGTGAGGTTTCTGTGTGTCTAAGGCAAATCAACTCAAGATACCGGAGTAGGAGCCAAATGGTTCACGGACACTCTCAACGTAGACGAAACAAAGCTTACCGAGGAACAGGCGTGCTCAGTGATGGTAAAATTGCACAGGGCTCCAGAGGCATTGCCGGAAGACAGGAACTGTTCAAGTCGTGAGCTGAAGGAAACATTAACAAGAAAGCTGTTGTTGTCTCTGTTGGATGGCTCAAAGCGCCTTTGCCTATCCCAACTCTGAACAAAAAAGTGATGCGCCTACCTGTCGACTCCACCACAGACACGGTACTCTGCCAAAAGACAAAAAGAAATGAATGTTTCAGACGTTGTAGCTTAAGTTTGAGAATTGTTGGACCAATTTCAGACGTCTCCATTTTCTTTTGACTTACCATCAACCGCTGTTTCTTTGCACTGGAGAAAGGCAAAACACAACTGTAAGTCTCGTGACAAATTAGACAAGGTTACGCAAACTTATCGCAGCCCCCTTAACAACTTTGCCATGCCTAACTTGTGTCTCCTGCATTGTGATTGATAAGTGCGCCATCCAACAAAAAACACCCATAACAGTCAACTTACCAAGAAAGATCCTGGCCTTGGGCAGCCTGTTTGAGAGAAAATTAAATTGAAACCATGGCGTTAATAGAGCTATTTTTAGAGTAGTGGATACTGGCTTTCCAGAACAAATGTGTCAAGAGTGCAGTTTGCCACGTACGTCTGAATGTCTCCGTTAGTGACTCGATGCTTGATCTCACACCCTGTGAGAGATGCGGTGGCAGGGATTCCAAACTTTGCTGAAGACCAGTGAATCTGAGGGAAGACAACACATGTTATTGCGGTCTGTCTGGAGTGGCAGTTCTGTTATGCAGCCTCGCCGTGTGCGTCTGTGGACTTCAAAATTATCAACTCTTACATGGCATTGTAGGATCTACAGCTGATGTTACTGGGGATCACAACCAAACTGCCAGGACGGAAGCTGGCCATCACAACAACCAGATTGACCTGGAACCACCGCCGGAAGTCTCTTGGCTCAAAGTCGTCGAATTCAGGAGCAAGAGCTGTCAAGGTCAGGTTCAGGATGGTGTCTCTTACGGCTGGATTTTGGATGATGGTGATGTTTCTCTGTAAACGAAATGATTTGTGGTTTACTTCAGAAGGGCATGCTACCTTTATGGTGATCATGGCAGAAATGAGTTTAAGCTTGGTGGCACATCTTTGTGCTTCGGAGCATCAGCAGTAGGAATCAACACATCCCAGGGATCAAGTCATTCCAGGAGAATATTGGAAATTCATCATTACAGGTCGGCCCAATTTGGGCCCCCTAAGAGGCTTATTCCAAATGTCCTTCAGCCCCGGGGGAAGCTTTACATGGCCTTTATATCAACCCAGTTGATGGGAAAACATGACCAGCAATCCCACAGTTAAGCATTCACCTGCATAGCGAGCCCTGCAAAAGTCTCGAAAAACTGATCGAGCTGCTCTTCATCAGGGGACTCTGTCAAGCTGCTGAACACATCCCTCACAATGGTCTCATTGTCCAAAGCGCTACTGTCTGGATCCAGGATCAGCTCAGCTTTCTGATTTGGTGAGAGGGAGTCCAAAACTGCCACCTGATGACAAGAACAAAGTATGAATCATTTTTTCTCTTTCACAATGGTAAATCTACACCTACGAGCAGACGTGAAAAGGTTACGGACATTGCGCTGTGCTTGAAAGGAAGACTGTGAGCATAACGTATGATTTACCCCAGAGATGTTGAAGAATGTCAGGTCAGAGTAGGTTGCGTGTTCGGAAAACGGCCCCAGGTTGGTTTCGATCCATTCTTCGTCACTGCGGATTCCCTGCCTGCAAGCTAAGACATATAAATGGACATTAGCATGTCTACAAAGTAGCAAGCATTTTAAGCAATTTAAGCATACTTTGCCATGGTCTGAAGTCAATGGGCAAGCCCAAATAAGCAGCTGTGTGGCACAGTCTACTCTGTCAGCCATACCTGGTGTGTTGATGACGTCGGCAGATCTCCTCAGGAAGTCCAGCAGAACTTCCGCGATCCCTCGTTGCCTGCGCGACGGTGTCGCAGGGGAAGCCTCGGCCAACCCTCTCACACTGCAAATGGTGAATAGACACACTCATGAGCGGTTCCTCAATCACATTTTGTACACCTGAGCCATGCAATGTCGTCCGTCTGTGCGATGCAACTCACACGACATGGTAGTTTGTGCAGTTGATGTTTGAGGTTGCGCTCTTGAGCATCACTGGATTGAAACTTGGGAGGACAGGAATCAGTATTACTCGGAACCAAGCAAACCAGTCTTGTCTTTCAAAGCCCGGGAAATGGGGACTGATGATGGTGAAGGTCCGATTCATTACAAGATCTCTCACAACGGGCTGGATATCAGGGACCTGCAAAAGCACGACATGAGAGGATTTGAACTCGACACAATCGATACCTTTCCAGTAGACCAACTCTTTCCTAGCAGCCTATTAAAAATGCTAATAGGATGAAAAGTAACATTTAACCTGCTTCGAGTCCCCCACAATTGATGGAGAGACATGTACATAGATATCTGAGTACACGGCTGACTATGCTCAGTTCAAAACCCAGGATTTTCCTTTTTCCCAAAGTGGAGGAGTGGCCCACCTCTCCATTTGCTGTCAGTTGCCTCAGGAACTCATCCACATTTTCCAGAGCGTTACCCTGCTCCAGTCGCACAAACACAACTTCGATCAGGTCTGTGTCATTCAAGGCCCCTGAGCTCAGTGTCAGCTGTGCCACCTGGGTAGGGGTAAGCAGTGACAACGCATCTGCCTACAAAAGGAAACAAAGACAGTAAGCACAAAACCGTAGGTGGACTTTTCAATGAGGGCCACTAATACTACAATCACACCAGCCACTTACACTGGAGAAGTTTGGATTGAGGGTTTGCAAATCCTGCAGGGTTGCAAAACCAGAGAAGTTGCCAAAGTTTGTCTGTAGCCACTCCCTGCTACCACTGATGTTTGAGACACAGCCAGGATCTGAAATGAAGACACAAGCAAAGACGTTGGCAGGATATCACCGCCACATGGTATCAAGAGTTTACGGAGTTGAGCCCCGAGTCTCTGGTTTTACCTGATGAGTCATTCCTTGCGAGGAATGGATAGATGAAGTGAGTGAAGACTGCTCGCTGTGTTTCTCTGTCCATGGATGCCATTTGGCTGCTGAGAGCCTGGATGCTGAAATGTGAAAGATGACCCTTGAGATCTAATCTATTTGACAACTGCAGGCACCTCTGCCATCTTTTTTCCACAGTGGCGCAAGGTATCACGTCGTTACTTACACAATTCGGTAGGTCTGGCAGCTGAAGTTCCTGGAGCTGAGACAGACCAGGAAGTTGCGGGATGGAGCAGCCAAGAATGGACGAAGTTTCCCCTGGAACCACTTGCTGACAAAGCTCTGATTCTGCAGTTGTGCCTGGCTGAAGTTGGCGATTTTCACCTCTCCGAGTGCCTCAAGGGCATGTGACAGGGATGGGCCACTCTTGTTGGGGGCCTGGAATGGCAGAGACCATTTTGGTATGACATAAAATTCACACAGGAAGACAACAGCTCTCTGAGATTATGGGATTGGGTTTACCATGGTGGAATGTTCCAGAAGAGCCCGGTCTAGCACAGAAGCTGCTCTTTGGAAGAAAAGCTTCCAGACCTCTACCGGATATGTCCTTTGGCTCCCCAGAGAGCATTTCATCACTGTGACCACATTGCTGGGTGTGAGACGGGCAGCCTTGGAAAAACAAAATGATACGGGGGGAAAAAAGTGAGGTTTCTGTGTGTCTAAGGCAAATCAACTCAAGATACCGGAGTAGGAGCCAAATGGTTCACGGACACTCTCAACGTAGACGAAACAAAGCTTACCGAGGAACAGGCGTGCTCAGTGATGGTAAAATTGCACAGGGCTCCAGAGGCATTGCCGGAAGACAGGAACTGTTCAAGTCGTGAGCTGAAGGAAACATTAACAAGAAAGCTGTTGTTGTCTCTGTTGGATGGCTCAAAGCGCCTTTGCCTATCCCAACTCTGAACAAAAAAGTGATGCGCCTACCTGTCGACTCCACCACAGACACGGTACTCTGCCAAAAGACAAAAAGAAATGAATGTTTCAGACGTTGTAGCTTAAGTTTGAGAATTGTTGGACCAAATTCAGACGTCTCCATTTTCTTTTGACTTACCATCAACCGCTGTTTCTTTGCACTGGAGAAAGGCAAAACACAACTGTAAGTCTCGTGACCAATTTGACAAGGTTACGCAAACTTATCGCAGCCCCCTTAACAACTTTGCCATGCCTAACTTGTGTCTCCTGCATTGTGATTGATAGTGCACCATCCAACAAAAAACACCCATAACAGTCAACTTACCAAGAAAGATCCTGGCCTTGGGCAGCCTGTTTGAGAGAAAATTAAATTGAAACCATGGCATTAATAGAGCTATTTTTAGAGTAGTGGATACTGGCTTTCCAGAACAAATGTGTCAAGAGTGCAGTTTGCCACGTACGTCTGAATGTCTCCGTTAGTGACTCGATGCTTGATCTCACACCCTGTGAGAGATGCGGTGGCAGGGATTCCAAACTTTGCTGAAGACCAGTGAATCTGAGGGAAGACAACACATGTTATTGCGGTCTGTCTGGAGTGGCAGTTCTGTTATGCAGCCTCGCCGTGTGCGTCTGTGGACTTCAAAATTATCAACTCTTACATGGCATTGTAGGATCTACAGCTGATGTTACTGGGGATCACAACCAAACTGCCAGGACGGAAGCTGGCCATCACAACAACCAGATTGACCTGGAACCACCGCCGGAAGTCTCTTGGCTCAAAGTCGTCGAATTCAGGAGCAAGAGCTGTCAAGGTCAGGTTCAGGATGGTGTCTCTTACGGCTGGATTTTGGATGATGGTGATGTTTCTCTGTAAACGAAATGATTTGTGGTTTACTTCAGAAGGGCATGCTACCTTTATGGTGATCATGGCAGAAATGAGTTTAAGCTTGGTGGCACATCTTTGTGCTTCGGAGCATCAGCAGTAGGAATCAACACATCCCAGGGATCAAGTCATTCCAGGAGAATATTGGAAATTCATCATTACAGGTCGGCCCAATTTGGGCCCCCTAAGAGGCTTATTCCAAATGTCCTTCAGCCCCGGGGGAAGCTTTACATGGCCTTTATATCAACCCAGTTGATGGGAAAACATGACCAGCAATCCCACAGTTAAGCATTCACCTGCATAGCGAGCCCTGCAAAAGTCTCGAAAAACTGATCGAGCTGCTCTTCATCAGGGGACTCTGTCAAGCTGCTGAACACATCCCTCACAATGGTCTCATTGTCCAAAGCGCTACTGTCTGGATCCAGGATCAGCTCAGCTTTCTGATTTGGTGAGAGGGAGTCCAAAACTGCCACCTGATGACAAGAACAAAGTATGAATCATTTTTTCTCTTTCACAATGGTAAATCTACACCTACGAGCAGACGTGAAAAGGTTACGGACATTGCGCTGTGCTTGAAAGGAAGACTGTGAGCATAACGTATGATTTACCCCAGAGATGTTGAAGAATGTCAGGTCAGAGTAGGTTGCGTGTTCGGAAAACGGCCCCAGGTTGGTTTCGATCCATTCTTCGTCACTGCGGATTCCCTGCCTGCAAGCTAAGACATATAAATGGACATTAGCATGTCTACAAAGTAGCAAGCATTTTAAGCAATTTAAGCATACTTTGCCATGGTCTGAAGTCAATGGGCAAGCCCAAATAAGCAGCTGTGTGGCACAGTCTACTCTGTCAGCCATACCTGGTGTGTTGATGACGTCGGCAGATCTCCTCAGGAAGTCCAGCAGAACTTCCGCGATCCCTCGTTGCCTGCGCGACGGTGTCGCAGGGGAAGCCTCGGCCAACCCTCTCACACTGCAAATGGTGAATAGACACACTCATGAGCGGTTCCTCAATCACATTTTGTACACCTGAGCCATGCAATGTCGTCCGTCTGTGCGATGCAACTCACACGACATGGTAGTTTGTGCAGTTGATGTTTGAGGTTGCGCTCTTGAGCATCACTGGATTGAAACTTGGGAGGACAGGAATCAGTATTACTCGGAACCAAGCAAACCAGTCTTGTCTTTCAAAGCCCGGGAAATGGGGACTGATGATGGTGAAGGTCCGATTCATTACAAGATCTCTCACAACGGGCTGGATATCAGGGACCTGCAAAAGCACGACATGAGAGGATTTGAACTCGACACAATCGATACCTTTCCAGTAGACCAACTCTTTCCTAGCAGCCTATTAAAAATGCTAATAGGATGAAAAGTAACATTTAACCTGCTTCGAGTCCCCCACAATTGATGGAGAGACATGTACATAGATATCTGAGTACACGGCTGACTATGCTCAGTTCAAAACCCAGGATTTTCCTTTTTCCCAAAGTGGAGGAGTGGCCCACCTCTCCATTTGCTGTCAGTTGCCTCAGGAACTCATCCACATTTTCCAGAGCGTTACCCTGCTCCAGTCGCACAAACACAACTTCGATCAGGTCTGTGTCATTCAAGGCCCCTGAGCTCAGTGTCAGCTGTGCCACCTGGGTAGGGGTAAGCAGTGACAACGCATCTGCCTACAAAAGGAAACAAAGACAGTAAGCACAAAACCGTAGGTGGACTTTTCAATGAGGGCCACTAATACTACAATCACACCAGCCACTTACACTGGAGAAGTTTGGATTGAGGGTTTGCAAATCCTGCAGGGTTGCAAAACCAGAGAAGTTGCCAAAGTTTGTCTGTAGCCACTCCCTGCTACCACTGATGTTTGAGACACAGCCAGGATCTGAAATGAAGACACAAGCAAAGACGTTGGCAGGATATCACCGCCACATGGTATCAAGAGTTTACGGAGTTGAGCCCCGAGTCTCTGGTTTTACCTGATGAGTCATTCCTTGCGAGGAATGGATAGATGAAGTGAGTGAAGACTGCTCGCTGTGTTTCTCTGTCCATGGATGCCATTTGGCTGCTGAGAGCCTGGATGCTGAAATGTGAAAGATGACCCTTGAGATCTAATCTATTTGACAACTGCAGGCACCTCTGCCATCTTTTTTCCACAGTGGCGCAAGGTATCACGTCGTTACTTACACAATTCGGTAGGTCTGGCAGCTGAAGTTCCTGGAGCTGAGACAGACCAGGAAGTTGCGGGATGGAGCAGCCAAGAATGGACGAAGTTTCCCCTGGAACCACTTGCTGACAAAGCTCTGATTCTGCAGTTGTGCCTGGCTGAAGTTGGCGATTTTCACCTCTCCGAGTGCCTCAAGGGCATGTGACAGGGATGGGCCACTCTTGTTGGGGGCCTGGAATGGCAGAGACCATTTTGGTATGACATAAAATTCACACAGGAAGACAACAGCTCTCTGAGATTATGGGATTGGGTTTACCATGGTGGAATGTTCCAGAAGAGCCCGGTCTAGCACAGAAGCTGCTCTTTGGAAGAAAAGCTTCCAGACCTCTACCGGATATGTCCTTTGGCTCCCCAGAGAGCATTTCATCACTGTGACCACATTGCTGGGTGTGAGACGGGCAGCCTTGGAAAAACAAAATGATACGGGGGGAAAAAAGTGAGGTTTCTGTGTGTCTAAGGCAAATCAACTCAAGATACCGGAGTAGGAGCCAAATGGTTCACGGACACTCTCAACGTAGACGAAACAAAGCTTACCGAGGAACAGGCGTGCTCAGTGATGGTAAAATTGCACAGGGCTCCAGAGGCATTGCCGGAAGACAGGAACTGTTCAAGTCGTGAGCTGAAGGAAACATTAACAAGAAAGCTGTTGTTGTCTCTGTTGGATGGCTCAAAGCGCCTTTGCCTATCCCAACTCTGAACAAAAAAGTGATGCGCCTACCTGTCGACTCCACCACAGACACGGTACTCTGCCAAAAGACAAAAAGAAATGAATGTTTCAGACGTTGTAGCTTAAGTTTGAGAATTGTTGGACCAATTTCAGACGTCTCCATTTTCTTTTGACTTACCATCAACCGCTGTTTCTTTGCACTGGAGAAAGGCAAAACACAACTGTAAGTCTCGTGACAAATTAGACAAGGTTACGCAAACTTATCGCAGCCCCCTTAACAACTTTGCCATGCCTAACTTGTGTCTCCTGCATTGTGATTGATAAGTGCGCCATCCAACAAAAAACACCCATAACAGTCAACTTACCAAGAAAGATCCTGGCCTTGGGCAGCCTGTTTGAGAGAAAATTAAATTGAAACCATGGCGTTAATAGAGCTATTTTTAGAGTAGTGGATACTGGCTTTCCAGAACAAATGTGTCAAGAGTGCAGTTTGCCACGTACGTCTGAATGTCTCCGTTAGTGACTCGATGCTTGATCTCACACCCTGTGAGAGATGCGGTGGCAGGGATTCCAAACTTTGCTGAAGACCAGTGAATCTGAGGGAAGACAACACATGTTATTGCGGTCTGTCTGGAGTGGCAGTTCTGTTATGCAGCCTCGCCGTGTGCGTCTGTGGACTTCAAAATTATCAACTCTTACATGGCATTGTAGGATCTACAGCTGATGTTACTGGGGATCACAACCAAACTGCCAGGACGGAAGCTGGCCATCACAACAACCAGATTGACCTGGAACCACCGCCGGAAGTCTCTTGGCTCAAAGTCGTCGAATTCAGGAGCAAGAGCTGTCAAGGTCAGGTTCAGGATGGTGTCTCTTACGGCTGGATTTTGGATGATGGTGATGTTTCTCTGTAAACGAAATGATTTGTGGTTTACTTCAGAAGGGCATGCTACCTTTATGGTGATCATGGCAGAAATGAGTTTAAGCTTGGTGGCACATCTTTGTGCTTCGGAGCATCAGCAGTAGGAATCAACACATCCCAGGGATCAAGTCATTCCAGGAGAATATTGGAAATTCATCATTACAGGTCGGCCCAATTTGGGCCCCCTAAGAGGCTTATTCCAAATGTCCTTCAGCCCCGGGGGAAGCTTTACATGGCCTTTATATCAACCCAGTTGATGGGAAAACATGACCAGCAATCCCACAGTTAAGCATTCACCTGCATAGCGAGCCCTGCAAAAGTCTCGAAAAACTGATCGAGCTGCTCTTCATCAGGGGACTCTGTCAAGCTGCTGAACACATCCCTCACAATGGTCTCATTGTCCAAAGCGCTACTGTCTGGATCCAGGATCAGCTCAGCTTTCTGATTTGGTGAGAGGGAGTCCAAAACTGCCACCTGATGACAAGAACAAAGTATGAATCATTTTTTCTCTTTCACAATGGTAAATCTACACCTACGAGCAGACGTGAAAAGGTTACGGACATTGCGCTGTGCTTGAAAGGAAGACTGTGAGCATAACGTATGATTTACCCCAGAGATGTTGAAGAATGTCAGGTCAGAGTAGGTTGCGTGTTCGGAAAACGGCCCCAGGTTGGTTTCGATCCATTCTTCGTCACTGCGGATTCCCTGCCTGCAAGCTAAGACATATAAATGGACATTAGCATGTCTACAAAGTAGCAAGCATTTTAAGCAATTTAAGCATACTTTGCCATGGTCTGAAGTCAATGGGCAAGCCCAAATAAGCAGCTGTGTGGCACAGTCTACTCTGTCAGCCATACCTGGTGTGTTGATGACGTCGGCAGATCTCCTCAGGAAGTCCAGCAGAACTTCCGCGATCCCTCGTTGCCTGCGCGACGGTGTCGCAGGGGAAGCCTCGGCCAACCCTCTCACACTGCAAATGGTGAATAGACACACTCATGAGCGGTTCCTCAATCACATTTTGTACACCTGAGCCATGCAATGTCGTCCGTCTGTGCGATGCAACTCACACGACATGGTAGTTTGTGCAGTTGATGTTTGAGGTTGCGCTCTTGAGCATCACTGGATTGAAACTTGGGAGGACAGGAATCAGTATTACTCGGAACCAAGCAAACCAGTCTTGTCTTTCAAAGCCCGGGAAATGGGGACTGATGATGGTGAAGGTCCGATTCATTACAAGATCTCTCACAACGGGCTGGATATCAGGGACCTGCAAAAGCACGACATGAGAGGATTTGAACTCGACACAATCGATACCTTTCCAGTAGACCAACTCTTTCCTAGCAGCCTATTAAAAATGCTAATAGGATGAAAAGTAACATTTAACCTGCTTCGAGTCCCCCACAATTGATGGAGAGACATGTACATAGATATCTGAGTACACGGCTGACTATGCTCAGTTCAAAACCCAGGATTTTCCTTTTTCCCAAAGTGGAGGAGTGGCCCACCTCTCCATTTGCTGTCAGTTGCCTCAGGAACTCATCCACATTTTCCAGAGCGTTACCCTGCTCCAGTCGCACAAACACAACTTCGATCAGGTCTGTGTCATTCAAGGCCCCTGAGCTCAGTGTCAGCTGTGCCACCTGGGTAGGGGTAAGCAGTGACAACGCATCTGCCTACAAAAGGAAACAAAGACAGTAAGCACAAAACCGTAGGTGGACTTTTCAATGAGGGCCACTAATACTACAATCACACCAGCCACTTACACTGGAGAAGTTTGGATTGAGGGTTTGCAAATCCTGCAGGGTTGCAAAACCAGAGAAGTTGCCAAAGTTTGTCTGTAGCCACTCCCTGCTACCACTGATGTTTGAGACACAGCCAGGATCTGAAATGAAGACACAAGCAAAGACGTTGGCAGGATATCACCGCCACATGGTATCAAGAGTTTACGGAGTTGAGCCCCGAGTCTCTGGTTTTACCTGATGAGTCATTCCTTGCGAGGAATGGATAGATGAAGTGAGTGAAGACTGCTCGCTGTGTTTCTCTGTCCATGGATGCCATTTGGCTGCTGAGAGCCTGGATGCTGAAATGTGAAAGATGACCCTTGAGATCTAATCTATTTGACAACTGCAGGCACCTCTGCCATCTTTTTTCCACAGTGGCGCAAGGTATCACGTCGTTACTTACACAATTCGGTAGGTCTGGCAGCTGAAGTTCCTGGAGCTGAGACAGACCAGGAAGTTGCGGGATGGAGCAGCCAAGAATGGACGAAGTTTCCCCTGGAACCACTTGCTGACAAAGCTCTGATTCTGCAGTTGTGCCTGGCTGAAGTTGGCGATTTTCACCTCTCCGAGTGCCTCAAGGGCATGTGACAGGGATGGGCCACTCTTGTTGGGGGCCTGGAATGGCAGAGACCATTTTGGTATGACATAAAATTCACACAGGAAGACAACAGCTCTCTGAGATTATGGGATTGGGTTTACCATGGTGGAATGTTCCAGAAGAGCCCGGTCTAGCACAGAAGCTGCTCTTTGGAAGAAAAGCTTCCAGACCTCTACCGGATATGTCCTTTGGCTCCCCAGAGAGCATTTCATCACTGTGACCACATTGCTGGGTGTGAGACGGGCAGCCTTGGAAAAACAAAATGATACGGGGGGAAAAAAGTGAGGTTTCTGTGTGTCTAAGGCAAATCAACTCAAGATACCGGAGTAGGAGCCAAATGGTTCACGGACACTCTCAACGTAGACGAAACAAAGCTTACCGAGGAACAGGCGTGCTCAGTGATGGTAAAATTGCACAGGGCTCCAGAGGCATTGCCGGAAGACAGGAACTGTTCAAGTCGTGAGCTGAAGGAAACATTAACAAGAAAGCTGTTGTTGTCTCTGTTGGATGGCTCAAAGCGCCTTTGCCTATCCCAACTCTGAACAAAAAAGTGATGCGCCTACCTGTCGACTCCACCACAGACACGGTACTCTGCCAAAAGACAAAAAGAAATGAATGTTTCAGACGTTGTAGCTTAAGTTTGAGAATTGTTGGACCAAATTCAGACGTCTCCATTTTCTTTTGACTTACCATCAACCGCTGTTTCTTTGCACTGGAGAAAGGCAAAACACAACTGTAAGTCTCGTGACCAATTTGACAAGGTTACGCAAACTTATCGCAGCCCCCTTAACAACTTTGCCATGCCTAACTTGTGTCTCCTGCATTGTGATTGATAGTGCACCATCCAACAAAAAACACCCATAACAGTCAACTTACCAAGAAAGATCCTGGCCTTGGGCAGCCTGTTTGAGAGAAAATTAAATTGAAACCATGGCATTAATAGAGCTATTTTTAGAGTAGTGGATACTGGCTTTCCAGAACAAATGTGTCAAGAGTGCAGTTTGCCACGTACGTCTGAATGTCTCCGTTAGTGACTCGATGCTTGATCTCACACCCTGTGAGAGATGCGGTGGCAGGGATTCCAAACTTTGCTGAAGACCAGTGAATCTGAGGGAAGACAACACATGTTATTGCGGTCTGTCTGGAGTGGCAGTTCTGTTATGCAGCCTCGCCGTGTGCGTCTGTGGACTTCAAAATTATCAACTCTTACATGGCATTGTAGGATCTACAGCTGATGTTACTGGGGATCACAACCAAACTGCCAGGACGGAAGCTGGCCATCACAACAACCAGATTGACCTGGAACCACCGCCGGAAGTCTCTTGGCTCAAAGTCGTCGAATTCAGGAGCAAGAGCTGTCAAGGTCAGGTTCAGGATGGTGTCTCTTAC
The DNA here is from genome assembly GCF_046629955.1 of Centroberyx affinis. Classification (NCBI taxonomy): domain Eukaryota; kingdom Metazoa; phylum Chordata; class Actinopteri; order Beryciformes; family Berycidae; genus Centroberyx; species Centroberyx affinis. The sequence continues at coordinate 65,276 of NW_027282239.1, forward strand.
GGCTGGATTTTGGATGATGGTGATGTTTCTCTGTAAACGAAATGATTTGTGGTTTACTTCAGAAGGGCATGCTACCTTTATGGTGATCATGGCAGAAATGAGTTTAAGCTTGGTGGCACATCTTTGTGCTTCGGAGCATCAGCAGTAGGAATCAACACATCCCAGGGATCAAGTCATTCCAGGAGAATATTGGAAATTCATCATTACAGGTCGGCCCAATTTGGGCCCCCTAAGAGGCTTATTCCAAATGTCCTTCAGCCCCGGGGGAAGCTTTACATGGCCTTTATATCAACCCAGTTGATGGGAAAACATGACCAGCAATCCCACAGTTAAGCATTCACCTGCATAGCGAGCCCTGCAAAAGTCTCGAAAAACTGATCGAGCTGCTCTTCATCAGGGGACTCTGTCAAGCTGCTGAACACATCCCTCACAATGGTCTCATTGTCCAAAGCGCTACTGTCTGGATCCAGGATCAGCTCAGCTTTCTGATTTGGTGAGAGGGAGTCCAAAACTGCCACCTGATGACAAGAACAAAGTATGAATCATTTTTTCTCTTTCACAATGGTAAATCTACACCTACGAGCAGACGTGAAAAGGTTACGGACATTGCGCTGTGCTTGAAAGGAAGACTGTGAGCATAACGTATGATTTACCCCAGAGATGTTGAAGAATGTCAGGTCAGAGTAGGTTGCGTGTTCGGAAAACGGCCCCAGGTTGGTTTCGATCCATTCTTCGTCACTGCGGATTCCCTGCCTGCAAGCTAAGACATATAAATGGACATTAGCATGTCTACAAAGTAGCAAGCATTTTAAGCAATTTAAGCATACTTTGCCATGGTCTGAAGTCAATGGGCAAGCCCAAATAAGCAGCTGTGTGGCACAGTCTACTCTGTCAGCCATACCTGGTGTGTTGATGACGTCGGCAGATCTCCTCAGGAAGTCCAGCAGAACTTCCGCGATCCCTCGTTGCCTGCGCGACGGTGTCGCAGGGGAAGCCTCGGCCAACCCTCTCACACTGCAAATGGTGAATAGACACACTCATGAGCGGTTCCTCAATCACATTTTGTACACCTGAGCCATGCAATGTCGTCCGTCTGTGCGATGCAACTCACACGACATGGTAGTTTGTGCAGTTGATGTTTGAGGTTGCGCTCTTGAGCATCACTGGATTGAAACTTGGGAGGACAGGAATCAGTATTACTCGGAACCAAGCAAACCAGTCTTGTCTTTCAAAGCCCGGGAAATGGGGACTGATGATGGTGAAGGTCCGATTCATTACAAGATCTCTCACAACGGGCTGGATATCAGGGACCTGCAAAAGCACGACATGAGAGGATTTGAACTCGACACAATCGATACCTTTCCAGTAGACCAACTCTTTCCTAGCAGCCTATTAAAAATGCTAATAGGATGAAAAGTAACATTTAACCTGCTTCGAGTCCCCCACAATTGATGGAGAGACATGTACATAGATATCTGAGTACACGGCTGACTATGCTCAGTTCAAAACCCAGGATTTTCCTTTTTCCCAAAGTGGAGGAGTGGCCCACCTCTCCATTTGCTGTCAGTTGCCTCAGGAACTCATCCACATTTTCCAGAGCGTTACCCTGCTCCAGTCGCACAAACACAACTTCGATCAGGTCTGTGTCATTCAAGGCCCCTGAGCTCAGTGTCAGCTGTGCCACCTGGGTAGGGGTAAGCAGTGACAACGCATCTGCCTACAAAAGGAAACAAAGACAGTAAGCACAAAACCGTAGGTGGACTTTTCAATGAGGGCCACTAATACTACAATCACACCAGCCACTTACACTGGAGAAGTTTGGATTGAGGGTTTGCAAATCCTGCAGGGTTGCAAAACCAGAGAAGTTGCCAAAGTTTGTCTGTAGCCACTCCCTGCTACCACTGATGTTTGAGACACAGCCAGGATCTGAAATGAAGACACAAGCAAAGACGTTGGCAGGATATCACCGCCACATGGTATCAAGAGTTTACGGAGTTGAGCCCCGAGTCTCTGGTTTTACCTGATGAGTCATTCCTTGCGAGGAATGGATAGATGAAGTGAGTGAAGACTGCTCGCTGTGTTTCTCTGTCCATGGATGCCATTTGGCTGCTGAGAGCCTGGATGCTGAAATGTGAAAGATGACCCTTGAGATCTAATCTATTTGACAACTGCAGGCACCTCTGCCATCTTTTTTCCACAGTGGCGCAAGGTATCACGTCGTTACTTACACAATTCGGTAGGTCTGGCAGCTGAAGTTCCTGGAGCTGAGACAGACCAGGAAGTTGCGGGATGGAGCAGCCAAGAATGGACGAAGTTTCCCCTGGAACCACTTGCTGACAAAGCTCTGATTCTGCAGTTGTGCCTGGCTGAAGTTGGCGATTTTCACCTCTCCGAGTGCCTCAAGGGCATGTGACAGGGATGGGCCACTCTTGTTGGGGGCCTGGAATGGCAGAGACCATTTTGGTATGACATAAAATTCACACAGGAAGACAACAGCTCTCTGAGATTATGGGATTGGGTTTACCATGGTGGAATGTTCCAGAAGAGCCCGGTCTAGCACAGAAGCTGCTCTTTGGAAGAAAAGCTTCCAGACCTCTACCGGATATGTCCTTTGGCTCCCCAGAGAGCATTTCATCACTGTGACCACATTGCTGGGTGTGAGACGGGCAGCCTTGGAAAAACAAAATGATACGGGGGGAAAAAAGTGAGGTTTCTGTGTGTCTAAGGCAAATCAACTCAAGATACCGGAGTAGGAGCCAAATGGTTCACGGACACTCTCAACGTAGACGAAACAAAGCTTACCGAGGAACAGGCGTGCTCAGTGATGGTAAAATTGCACAGGGCTCCAGAGGCATTGCCGGAAGACAGGAACTGTTCAAGTCGTGAGCTGAAGGAAACATTAACAAGAAAGCTGTTGTTGTCTCTGTTGGATGGCTCAAAGCGCCTTTGCCTATCCCAACTCTGAACAAAAAAGTGATGCGCCTACCTGTCGACTCCACCACAGACACGGTACTCTGCCAAAAGACAAAAAGAAATGAATGTTTCAGACGTTGTAGCTTAAGTTTGAGAATTGTTGGACCAAATTCAGACGTCTCCATTTTCTTTTGACTTACCATCAACCGCTGTTTCTTTGCACTGGAGAAAGGCAAAACACAACTGTAAGTCTCGTGACCAATTTGACAAGGTTACGCAAACTTATCGCAGCCCCCTTAACAACTTTGCCATGCCTAACTTGTGTCTCCTGCATTGTGATTGATAGTGCACCATCCAACAAAAAACACCCATAACAGTCAACTTACCAAGAAAGATCCTGGCCTTGGGCAGCCTGTTTGAGAGAAAATTAAATTGAAACCATGGCATTAATAGAGCTATTTTTAGAGTAGTGGATACTGGCTTTCCAGAACAAATGTGTCAAGAGTGCAGTTTGCCACGTACGTCTCAATGTCTCCGTTAGTGACTCGATGCTTGATCTCACACCCTGTGAGAGATGCGGTGGCAGGGATTCCAAACTTTGCTGAAGACCAGTGAATCTGAGGGAAGACAACACATGTTATTGCGGTCTGTCTGGAGTGGCAGTTCTGTTATGCAGCCTCGCCGTGTGCGTCTGTGGACTTCAAAATTATCATCTCTTACATGGCATTGTAGGATCTACAGCTGATGTTACTGGGGATCACAACCAAACTGCCAGGACGGAAGCTGGCCATCACAACAACCAGATTGACCTGGAACCACCGCCGGAAGTCTCTTGGCTCAAAGTCGTCGAATTCAGGAGCAAGAGCTGTCAAGGTCAGGTTCAGGATGGTGTCTCTTACGGCTGGATTTTTGGATGATGGTGATGTTTCTCTGTAAACGAAATGATTTGTGGTTTACTTCAGAAGGGCATGCTACCTTTATGGTGATCATGGCAGAAATGAGTTTAAGCTTGGTGGCACATCTTTGTGCTTCGGAGCATCAGCAGTAGGAATCAACACATCCCAGGGATCAAGTCATTCCAGGAGAATATTGGAAATTCATCATTACAGGTCGGCCCAATTTGGGCCCCTAAGAGGCTTATTCCAAATGTCCTTTAACCCGGGGGGAAGCTTTACATGGCCTTTATATCAACCCAGTTGATGGGAAAACATGACCAGCAATCCCACAGTTAAGCATTCACCTGCATAGCGAGCCTGCAAAAAGTCTCGAAAAACTGATCGAGCTGCTCTTCATCAGGGGACTCTGTCAAGCTGCTGAACACATCCCTCACAATGGTCTCATTGTCCAAAGCGCTACTGTCTGGATCCAGGATCAGCTCAGCTTTCTGATTTGGTGAGAGGTGTTCCACAACTTCTGTCTGAAGTAACATGGAGAGACTTAATTTTAATTTATCATTCATGAATTTGACACACCAATTATCATTCATATCATGGTTGCATTTAATATGAAAAACGTGATCGTGTTCATTACTCACTGCAGAGAAATTGTTGTTTATTTTCTTCAGATCTTCAAGACTTGCAAAGCTTGAAAATTCTCCAAAGTTTGTCAGCAGCCATTCTTCACTTCCTTCCACATTTGCCGTGCATCCAGGGTCTTTATAATGTTTCAGATGTGAAACAATGACACAATTTAGATAATCATGTTTGCTACGATTGCAATATTTAAATATTTAAGGTTTCTACTTTTCATACCAACAATGACTGTGAATTCTGTTTGGTGTCTGCTCCCCTCCTACTGACATTTTTTATTCACGACTGACTGACATGCATGTATACTCAAAAGCTTTTTATTGAATTAAAAGATTTTTTGTTTTTAATGCATCTTTTTTACTTCACTTACCATGTCCTTTCTTTTAAAGAACATATGAACCAATTTCATTGTCAGATTAAACCCATTGTTTGTTTTTATCTTTTTACCTGGTGAATTCTTCCTGAAGAGGTAGACTTTAATGAAGTCTGTGTAGATTAATCTTCTATCCACTCTGACTGCAGTCACCAGCTCATCACTCATGCCTTTTATCCTTGAAAATATAGTTTCATTATTCTTTCAAGCAGAACCACAAATTGAAAAACATAGATTTACAGTAACTAAAAAGTAACAACAAAAAAAACATGTACATTGCAATACAATAAAGTAACTATTCTTATAAACTATCCCCACAATCAAAATCTGATGGTGGCAGAACAGGTATGTGAGTATGTGACAACTTCTTTATCTTTCCTTTGTGCATGCCAAACTGGTTTTCTATAACTCGATATTCCTCTCAGCTTCCCAGTTCATACAGTGCAATTGCCACTGTCATCATCAGGGGTACAGGAGCAAGGACAGCGACATCCTGGTGATGTCACTATCATTGGACTGTCATTAGACTCAGTATTTCACACAGCTCCATGCTAAAGTTTTCTTTCCACTGTACATCACTGAACTCCCTCAGGACCGTCTGTTCCCACCAATGCTCACTACATATCCTCATCCAAAAAACACCACGTTGCTTAAGGTGTAACAATTGCAAACAACTTAATATGGTATTGCAGAATCATGGCTGTAATTGATAGTGGCAGGACAGTAAACAAAGTGCTTTTTAGCTAAAAAAAAAAAAAAAAAATCCAATTACAAAATACAGTTTCCACAATTCTTTCTGGATAATCGAAATAGGCACTAAACTCTCACTAAATGGGATTATTATGGGAGTTGTCATTTTATACAATCATGTAAATGGCTTAATCGGACTATTGCCTTACAATATTGGCAGTAGTTGCATTATTGTGCGCACGTGTAACTGCACATGTGGTTATTATGTGAATCAATATTTTCAACATAAAACTGTTGGTGTGTATGATTACACAGAAAACTTAGTGACAAGGATTTCAATATCTCCAGCAATGTGAATTCAACTTAAAAAGGCATATCATCTGCCCTTGGCTGCATATTTGAAGTGCTGTATATTCGCCTTGTGATTCTGCACGTCCCAGACAAGAACATCGGTTTGCCAGTCTGAACTCTCCTCTCCATTATGAAACTGTCAGTGCACCGTGGTGGGTAGTGCACTGCTTTTAAAGGGAATGAGAGGAGCTGATTTGATTGGCCATGATTGACACCAGCCCCATCACCTACTGATAATATATTCCTCCTAATCCAACCCCTCTTACAACTGGCCCATGGGTGCGCCACTGCTGCGCCAGTGCCGCTGTTCACGAAATTACCCAAATGTGTTGGTCATGCCCAAGTGAGCTAGACTGCGTGAACTTGTGCCAGCACCTACACTTGAACCTTGATTCATTAAAATATGGCCCGATGAGTTAGCTCTAGTGCATGTTTACCATTTACCATGAATGTACATTTATTTATCTAGTTGATATCTATCTTTTAGCTATATCAACGATACGATTTATTGCAAAGCAACATTGTGATTTTACTGTAATAATATGCACTTCGACTTGATCTGTCTTATTGCTGTGGTCAGTAAAACACAATGAATTCACTTACAATTCCTGGAAGGAACTGCAGCTGAAGTTCTGGCTGCTGAGCTGGCTGAGGAAGTTTTTGTCAACATAGGGTAGAAGAGGAGCCATCTTAATCGAGAACCACAATCTGATGAACTGTGGATCGCTGTGGTTACCCAGACTGAGGCTGTCCAAGACTCCAAAGATATCCAGAACATTGGATTCAGATTGATTGGTGCCCTGTTTCAAAACAAAGTTGTCAACTTGCCATCAACCATTTTCTGTTGATTAATATGTGAGAACATCAGATAGATGTAATGCTTAATTATGGATTACCAACAAGGCATTTTAGGTACATCTCCCACAGCCCCAAATCACCAAAGGCCCCAAAATGTTGGTGGTTTCATGAAAACAGTTAAGTATTTATCATATGTTATCAGTTTGTGGCCATGACAGTGTATTTATGATGCTGTAGGAACACTTAACAGTTATTGTATGATTTCTGCTGATTTCTCACACTTAATGTAAGGTAATTGCATTCCTAAAGGATTACAGGAATCATTACTGAATGGAAATGCTTTGAAAATATTGAGAACTTTTGTACCAAATTAAAGAAGACATTTAAAGTGGACTCCACAATCCTTCTGAGGTTTTGTTCCAACATCCTGGACTTGTCTTGCGGCAAGCTTGTGCCATTGCCCCTGTCACAAGATAGTTTACCAGTCAGGGTGTCCACAGCGTCTGATATCTGGAGAGAAATTGAAAGTAGGTATGGGTTAATTTGGTAACTGAACACAAGAGGGTGTCATTTAACACATTTAACACTGATCTTGTTTCTGGCTTTCAAAAATCATACAGGTTATTAGGTTCACCAGGCTTTTAAATTCTACCATTTCTGTTACTGAGTGAATTCTGAAAAACTTACAGTGGAAGTGACATCTTTCAGGTTTACTGGACGGCAAGTTCCCTGGTACGTTGTGTTTGGAGCGGTGGCATTGTTTGTTGTTCTTTTAGAAGAAATTAAAATGGAACAAGTGTTAATTTTTGTTTTGAGCATTAAAATAAACAGTTGAATTCCTGCTGAGTAAGTGTGTAAATGGGGGCTTGAGTATTGTATTAATCTGTATACTGACCTGTTTTCATAGGTCCGTGAGCCTGGAAAATAACAAAGTTGAAGATTTACAGAGAGTGACCACTTTAATTCATTACTCCATAATTTAATTATTTTTCATTGTTCAGTTTATTTCATTGTTACTAGTTCTTATGAAAGTGATGCTATTTTTGATAAGATTAAGGTTTTCCTTACTTCTTGTTGTGCTCTGAAATGTAAAGATATAGCCATGTTGGTTAGTTAATCAGTATTTTGAGCAGACAAGACACATACAAGATTAAGCATTATACATATAGTGTGACAAAAAAGCAGATAGACTTACAGTGGCAGCGATCAGTGTTGATGTACATACTGAAGGAATGAAAGAAAAATATCCATTTTGAAATTGGGTAGATATTAAAAACTATGGCTTTCAAAATATTGCTTATTTGCTATATGCACTGGACTCAGACAGACGTTTCTATTGATATACAAGATACTTTATTACAGATTCAGAGGAATAAACTGTCCAGTCTATCAGTTACTGTATGCTACAGTACCTGATATAAACTGTTGTAAAAAAGTGAATGGTGCTCTTCTGAGCTTTGTGGTTGTGTATTAAGAGAGGAAACTTACCGATAGTTGAGAGTAACAAGACTTGTGCTAAAGCCTTGGGGCCTCCCATTGTAAGACTGGGGCTCCGCTCACCTCCACATTTGCGAATCTCTATTGATCTTTAGTTGTTTTGTTGCTTCAACTGCTAAAAGTCTTTTAGAAGATAGATATATCAGAAAAAGGGAATACAATCATGCTCAGCAGTGTGCGCACCCTTTGGTTTTTTGCATATTTTGTTGTAATATAAAGTAATTTAGAAATACAATTATTTTGATGTTTTATCTGAGATATAGACATAGTAATCAAAGGGAAAAGAAAATTCTAGAAATGTACATGGAAGTGTAAAATTCTTATACAGAAAAATCTAGTTTGCAAAAGTACTCACCCCCTTGTTTAGTTTTAGCTAAACTGCATCACTTTCATTTCATAACATTTCATTACTCAGCTTTAATATATAGGTTGCAATTAATTAACAAAATGTAAAAAGATTTTCAGTTCAAAAATGGTCTTGTCAAAGGTCTTGTCAGAACGGCATATGATGTTTTAAAGCAGTGGTTCTCAATGTGGGGTCTGGGGACCACCAGGTGTCCTTGAGGAGGTTCCAGGAGGTCCACAGCAAATTGATGAACTATTACACTTCATCATTGTTTCATTTACAAGTTAACAATTAGAGAATGCAGAAGAATGCAGAAGAATGCCTATTTTGATCATAGTTTCTCTGTTATCTCTCTACCTACAATATAGATAGTCATGGAATTCTGGACAAAATCATATCTAGCAATACAAATATGTTCAGATTTGGGATTGAGAAACAAAATCTCATAAGATGGAGGTCTGTGCCTAATGTGGACTAAATTAGGGGTCCTTGATATGGAAAAGGTTGAGAATCACTGTTTTAAAGAAACTGTTTTTTAACTCACCCATCACCAAAGTAATAAAGTGATCCCAAAAATCCAGGTTGTACCAAAATTACTGATCACAACCCTCATTCTGTTGAGTCAACTATGGCAATACAATGTGAACATGAGAAAATCTACACAGTCAAAATATCTTCCAAACTCTTCCACTCCAAGACATTATGTTTCTTTCTAGGTGTCTTAGAGTAAAATTCTCTGTATATTTTTAGAAATATCTGTATATGTGACATTGCAGTTCTGCTTATTTTATTTCAGCACAATGATTACTAGCTAAAGGTGACCTTTAGCTTGATGATGATAAGATATGTATATAAATATATATATATATATATATATATATATATATATAAGAATAAGATAGATGAACAATGGATTGAGCTCACCTGTCTATTTCCCTTGCTGTGTCAGAGAAAAGTGAAGATTGAAATTAAAGGTGAGGCTAAGTGTACGTTGGGTGGAGCATACAAGTCATCGCTGAGCATCAGTAATAAGACATTGAACCAAGTATGCATGCAATGTTCTGGGAAGGTAGAAGATTCCATTTGCATCAATCAATGCAGTGCAGTAAAAGCTTAGTTTGTGACACACCTGGGAGTGCCAATGAGATGAGGAGAAACCAGACAAACCTCTATAGCCTCTGTCAGGATCATATAGGAAAAAATGAGATGTTGTTTGAAAGCTGAGCTTCAACAGGGGGTAAACCTTTATATCGCCCTCCTTTCTGGATTCATGGTGAAATAAGACTTTAGCAAAATGTTGCAGTGAATTTTGTAAGGGATAATGCCCGACAAGGTGTCCATTATCAGGAATTAATGGCCTCCATGGAGTCCCCAAATTGTCCTCAAATTGTCCCCAAATCAATATCAAGATTTTCACGAACAAATGATAGGCCATGTGTACTGTCGGCCGCTTTGACTGCGTCCCTGTTGCTATGGTTACTCATTTAAGATACAGGCTGATACTACATGGCCAGCGCATTAATTTAGAACGGCAAACAGACAGTTTCACTGAAACTACTTAGTAGGTCACTTAGTTGATATCCTAACTCCCATGCAGCCAATCAGAATCGAGTATTCACCCAGACCATGGTGTAAAAGTATTTATACACATACACAGTAACTACCTAAATGCAAGAAAAAGGGCAGTGGGGTATCATTTTTCTTTCCGTTAGCAATATTTGTGTTTTATTTTTTGTTTTTGTTTTTTTGCTATTATACGCAAGAGAATTAGCTTTATTAAATGCTATTGCAGTATAGTTTATCTTTAATTACAGAGATGGGAGCTGCAATCAAAAATGCCACTTATTTTTTATCAATAATAATATTAATATTACTATTACTATGGCCTGGCATGATACCATATTACCTATGGCAATGTGTTAATAGCCTGCTATTAGATATACAATCAGGCCCAGCTCTGGCCTTTTAGCTGCCCTAGGTGAGACACACACACACACACACGTACCATAACTACATAACATACATAGCTTGTCTGTTCACATGAACGTGTAGGCAAACGTAGGCAAGTCACAGTTACTACTGTAAGTTACAGTTACTGTAGTGCTGTGTGTATACATTCCAATAGCATACAACTATTTGGTATCAAAAGAGCAACACTAATACGCAGCTGACTGGACTCATCTGCTGCAGGATGTGGCTGTGTGGAGGAGGTAGATGGACCACTGGATGTAATTTGGCCCATGATATTTCATGAGTGACCCTGGAGGGGAGTTATATGTTAGTAATTAGCCTACTATAAACATTTATACAGGCTATAAAATAAAAGAGATACAGATGAGCAGTAGATTTACAGTCTGCATGTGCTCCCCACCATCTATGCAATAAGACTGCCAGTCAAGGCTTACTAAATTCCACAAATGCCACAATGCCTAGTAGATTCGAGGCCTATTGAAAAACTGAAACAAAATAAATTGGACGGTTTTTAAAAAAGAAAATAAAACACCCACAATAATATATACAGCACTGTGCAAAAGTCTTAGGCAGATGTTTTTTTGTTTTCTGCATTAGTGTCAGTACTGCTCTTTATAGTAAATGTTTTTATATTTAGAAATTGTTCATTTAATTATTTTTGAAAGTATCTTCGTTTTATGGATTTTTTTTTACATGTGCCTAAGACTTTTGCACAGTACTGTAGTTTTATATGGGCTAGGGCTGGGTTGTCTAAGCCAAATAGCTTTGTGAACATGAGTACTAACCAGGCCCTATTGTGGTGAAGAGGCTGATTGTGATATTTCTGACAGCACCTTGAAGGCAGCATAATGTTTATGTGTTGGACCACAAATTTATGTACAACACAATCAGTGTTTTATCGTCAGCTCAGTGCATAAAAAATGGAATGTACCGATACCAAGTGATGACTTACAACAAACTATTAACTCAACCATGAAAGTTATTTTTGGCTCCAGCACAGCTCTGCCTCTAAGAGACGCTTGTATAACTAAAACAATCTAGCAATCTAGCCGCATTGCTGCGGTGGGACAGGGTGTGCTGGTACAACCAGGGCGACGGGTGTCACTGTACCCCCCAAAGCGGTGTCACCTGCAGCTTGGCTGGGTGCAGCAGATGAGTCACGGGTATTTTCTGACTTGGCTATCAGATGTCAGTTCACCGTGATACAGATTCAGTGGCCTAGCCTACAATAACCAAAAATCACAGTGGCGTACAGTGCAGCAGCTTGCAGGCGCGCACACACACACCTGTCTTTTGTTTGCTTCACCCGGTTCTGTCTAACTTATTGGCAGTATGACTATCAGAGGACACCGTATGATAAAAGACTCTAAACAAAGGAATGCAAATTTGAAAAAATTCTCCCCAACTATGCATTAGAGGCACTCCAGAGTGGATGATACAAGCGTGTTAACTCACTTCTGTCACAATGTAATGTTTTTGCATTCTCTGAATATCTCTCTAAATTCCTCATACTCTATTCTATATGGATTGCAAACTATATTGGTTTATGAACTGGATCAAATATACAGTGTTTGGCACTGATGTAGATTTTTTTTCCCGTTTGGATTTGTGTATTGTGTCTTGTGCTTACGGGGCTGTGTTTGTATGCTTGTATATTTGCAGTTTTTTTTCTCCATTGTGGGATATCTCTTGGACACGTTATTTGTGGGAGGTTTATGTTTATGTTTGGATGATGTTTATGTTTTTGTTTATGTTTATGTTTATATTTATGTTTTGGATGATATCTATGTATTGTGCTGTTAGATGATGGTGGGTTAACATACCGGAATGTTTGGTTTGTTGTTAGTTAATGTGTCTGAATAATTCCGCGAGGGATGGGTCATGTAAATGACCAGACACGAGAATAAAATATTCATTCATTTATTCATTCAGTCACTTAAAACAGTGGTTCTCAACGTGGGGTCCGGGGACCATCCTTGAGGAAGTTCCAGGGGGTCTGCAGCAAATTGGTGAATTGTTAAACTTCACCATTATTTCATTTACAAGAAGTTAACACAGTTAGAGAATGTAGAAGAATGACTGTTTTGATCATAGTTTCTCTGTTATCTCTCTACCTACAATACAGACAGTCATGGAATTCTGGACAAAATCATATCTAACAATAAAAATATTCTCAGATTTGGGTCTGAGAGACAAAATCTTATCAAATGGAGGTCTGTGCTGCCGAGTACAAAAAGGTGGTTTTCCTTGACTAGTGTAAAATAATTTTGTAAGTAACTGAGAACAGAGTCATTCATTATTCGGTGGGTAAGACCCAGCTTCAAATGTCTGACCCTGCTCTCAACTGACAACCATTTTAGTTTTGTGAATTGGGAGCAGCCAACATGGGTACGGAAGGTAAATTCAGCACGACTCTTACCAGTTTATATTCTGATGTGATTGGTTGACTGTCAGACAGGTCAAAATAAAATATAGTAATTTTTTTATTTTGAGGGCCCATCCAAAATTTAAACTCACACTCTGATACAAGATGATGGAAGACAGATTAGGAGCAAAATATGTGTGAATACATACAAATGAATAATAATAACAATTAAAAAAGAAAAATAGATAATGATCTTTATTTATATTGCACTTTTCGAAACACAGTTACAAAGTTTTTTACAGTCAAAAGAAAAGACAATATTGTCCAACGACAATAACTACTAAGAGGGAAAAAGTAAAATAACAACAATAAAAAAAGAGATAACATGTAGGATTGCATAATGTGGAAATTTCTCTCACAGAGGAATGTCATAACAAAGCTGTCACGCTATTATTGCATGAATATACAGTAGATGGACTCATGATAAGCAGTTGAATAGGAAACCTGGGGAACCTGGAAAAAACAACTCAAAAACATGTGCTTTTTGGACACATGTTGGAGACATATCAGTTCATATATCAAAATCAGTTTTCATATGTGGACTCTTTTTTTTCAAGTTGTATTCTGTCATCACATGTGACAGTTTTTCCACATGTGAAAATTTTTTCTCACTTGATTTCACATGCAAAGACATAATTCACCCGTCATTTTCACGTGGGAAATTGCAAAATCCACACGTTCGCATATGAAAACCAACATGTGTCCAAAAAGCACATGTGCTTTGAATTCACATGTGGGTTTTCACATGTGACTTTTTTGTAAGGGCTGTATTGTCACAGCAACAAAAGCAAATATCAGATTTCTCTACTTGTGAATTAGTTCTGCGGTTTGATGGCTTCTGCTGTCAAGCAACAGTTTTACCCCTTTAAGTTTTGTGTTTTTGAGAAAAAAGCCACTCCCTGTGTATTTTGGCACAGGCAACAGCAAATGTCATGGTTTACACACATTTGGCCCCATGCCATTGTCAGTTTAGGTCCAGGCACATATTTCGTACATTTGATATTTTAGCAGAGCCTTAGCACAACACCAACGCACATCAACACATCAGTTGAAGAACAATGAATGTTGATTCGTGATGTTCAAAATATCCAGTAAAGTAAGTATTCAGTGAAGAGACAGCCAACTTGCCAGTCAAACCGTGAACATACCTGTCAGCATTCCACTTCAGTGTCACCACCTTGATAATGCCAGCTGTCATGTGACCCAGCCCTGGTTGTTTGCTTTGGCTGTAGTGTGCAGCAGTCCATCACACATGTGACAAAGCCACCCAGAATAATGAGTGTCAGGGAGACGTCAGTTAAAACAAGGATAGTTATAATAAGAGCACTTATTCAAATCCATAGTCCTTTTTTCATGAGACGGATAAAATCCTGCTTTTGTGCTCCTATGTAAAATAGATAAGGAGGGCGATTGTCCACTCCTCTTGATGGAATTGTGTTATTTGAACATTAAAAATAATTTTATTCATGCTTCCCTTTGATCTAGATATGAAACTGTCCCCACATATTCACATTCAGCTTGGCTGCTGAAATACTCAAGTGGCTTCAGTAATGCAATATTAACTAAAAAGCTATGAACTACGAGCTACTCTGAGAGAACAACCAAAAAGACAGCTATCATTTGAGACGGCTATTCATTTACCTTTTATTTTTTTTTTGAAAGATCGTATTTTCATGATAATACTTAGGGGAGAGCAGGGCATGTTGTCATGCTTTTTACTCATTGGAGTATTTCTCAATAGTGCCTTATTTCTGAGATATGATACCACCGCACACCAGGTAAAATAATCCCTCCCTCACCAATCCTGGGATGCACAGACAAACACAAATTCTGATACAATTTCTAACAGCATGATATATTAATGTACATGTAATATATACCCATTTAATTTGATGTTTATTGTGTAAAATCCCTTCTTAGCCACAGAAGACAGTAATCTGCATCTGTGACTGTATGTGAGTGTGGTCCAGCATCCAGCAGAGAGGCCACTTGTTACACAAGCCAAAGGTTTGTGGGTGCAAGTACCAAAGTCTAATTTATTCTGAAAATAATTAATGTAAAGCTATTTCTAATTAAAAAAATAAAAGGATTTGGATAGTTATGAGAACATGCCCCAAAATTAATGTGACAACATGCCCCAACCAGGCATTCCTGACAAAGGTCCCTTCTCTGAGTACATAACTTCACTAAATCATTCAAATTTATTATCAGGTTATAGCTGACCCTTGCTTTTATGTGTCACAATGTATAATTATTTAGATTTTTTTAAAAGAATGGGAAAAAAAGAGAAGAAAAACACTATATAATATATATACGATATACATATTCATTATTTGCTTTCAGGTATACAAATTGCTCTTATGTTATAGTGTTTTGACTTAGACTGTAGTATTCAACATAGATAACCTCTTATTAAGAAAGTAAACACTTTTTTAATTGGACTTTTGGCTCTAAAATATTTAGTTTCAGAAATAAAGTCACTGAGTCACTGAGACAACGTGACAACTTCCCCCGCTCTCCCCTACATATGTATGTTGTGAATTTTTGAATTTGTGAAGTACAAAAGCTTAAAACGTTGTGTAAACTATTTCACAAATTAAAAGGTGGGTAGCACATTTCACTACATTGGTTTCAAATGTGATACAAAGTTGTCTTTTGTCTGTCAAAATGTCACATTTCTAGTGTTTTAGAAACAATTGCAATTCATTCTTTGTTGAAAAAACAAAAATTCATACAGACTATATATATAGACTATATATATAGACTGTATATGTGTGGTTTTAATAATTTATTTAGTGCTTTGCAAATGAAAATAAATGAATGAATGCTGTGGCCTTAAAAAGTAAGCCTACCTACATATATAGATATTCTCAATGGAAGAAAGTGGTTTTAGCTACATGAAAACAGCCACTATACCTCCCATACATGGTCAGATATGAAGACAAACAAAATAAAGGATGATTAAAACAAAATTATAGTGAAATAAACAATCTTTCATTGACAGTGAGTTAAAAGAATCATCCGACAATCTTAAAATAAATACAGAGGATGTTTGTTCCATGTCATTAAAGACAGATAAAGACATATTTGCTCATGAGGATGAGCTTTGTTGGAAGCATTCTGCTAAAGCACGTACACAACTTTTTGTTAGAGTTCAACAAAAACGTGTTCGGAAACTTCACCGCCCAAAAACACATGACTACATGGTTTGCCAAAAGGTTCCGGGAACCAATTTAGGTTCTTATTTCCTGGCACTAACATACAGTTAAATGTTTTTGCCACTGACATTTGGCAGTGGGCAGGGACACCATCAATAGCATCATCAAATATCCAGTGTTGTTTACACCGGAATGTAATTGGTAAGAAACAGAGAGCTGTGGGAGCGGACTGATTTCGGTTGATTAATTATCCAGATTCCAGTTGAACCACTTTTCTCAAGTGGCATGGACAGTATACACCCTTCACTTATTACCAGTTCAGGCTGTCTTTAAATATTCAGGCTGTCCATATTAACAAAGTTGAATCAGCCATTGATTTAACATTTGACTGAAAGTAAATTAATTATTTGAAAATATATATTTTTTTTACGAAATTGAATGGCATTAGAAGAAACTAATCTAAGTCACACACACACACACTCTTTGAAATTAGTTATCTTGTCCAATGTGGGATTTTATTGGCCGTATTAAATGTGCATTGATAGACAAACATTCTTGAGGTTACTGATAGCAGCAATAGCATTACCCAAGCAAGGATGCTGGCTTGTGGTTTTTCTGTGAAATATGCTAAGGTGATAACTTGAGTTGAGTCCATCCACTGGCAACTTAATAACCCTCTATTATTTCCAGTTACTGTAAGTAAAACTTGCACAGAGCCCCAGGGATAAGATTTAAGACTATGAGGGATGAAGTCCCAAATTAGACAGAAGAGAAGCTATAGTTAAATGTTATAACCCAATATACAGTAGGCCCTACACCCATTATGTCAGAACTCCCCAAACCCATTGAAAACAGTATCTGCAAAGACCACTAATCTTGATATTTGAAGAACAGCCTTGGGATTACTTCATGCCATTTTTGATGAAGATTAGCATAAGTCATTACTGGGTCACTCAACTGTAAATAAATACTGTATCTTATCACTTAAAGGACTCAAATATGAAGAACCTGCCAGCTGCCCTGGACATGAGGAGAAAACAGTGGATCTCTTCTGCTTATTCCATAGATTCACTCAGATGGTGACAGCATACAGACAGAAGTCAAAGGTGGCCAATCCTATCCACACCGAAATCCCCCACAATCTCCCGGTGGTCCCCAGAGGCGGTTAAGCTCAGCAACTGCCTCAGCACTGTAAACTGAGAAGTCTTCAGATGTGTAAGTTACGGCTTAGACTCCTACACAGACACTGTCGGCTCACAGATCTCCTGTGAGGATCCCTGCTTACCGCAGAAAAACATTATGAAGTATAACAAAGCTGAGTCATCATTTACGAGGGAACCAGAGAAAACAGGAATGGAGATAAGGATGAATACCGCCTGGCCAGAAATTGGCCCCCTAAGGCATTCCCTTTTCAAATGGGTGAAGCCATGAACAAAATCTACTGTATTGAGAAAAGCGAATTTATAGGAAACTATTGTCTTAATTTTGAGGAAGTACAAAAAAAAAACCTGGATTTAAAGACATCAGTAGAGCTTGACTCTCTAATTGCAACAGGGAGAATGTTCCAAAGAAAGGGAGCGTGGTAAGAAAAAGCTCTGCTGCCCTTTTTCAAGACATAACATGAATTCTGGAATGACCGCCAGCATTTGAAATCTTGATGAGGACCTTTGTATGAGAAGATTTCAGGATGGTAGGGGCTTTTACACAGGGGAGCTGGTACTGCCCTACATCATAAACACACATACACAAGCTCATGCACATGCACAACCTGCACATACACAAGGATGACACCCAGTGTTGAGCACTGCCTCTGGCAGTCCTAGAATTCATAGAACCCTTGTTACATGTGAAACTCATTTTGACAATAGTACAAATTTTGACTTCTTATTCTTTGAGGCAGTAAAATAAGATTTGTTAGTAAGATTATTCTGTAAAACAAGATAAAAATAATTCCTTGAGGTACATCGTGCTACTTAAGATGTTATATTTTATTCATTATTAATAAATACTAATTAATATGAATTATTAATGATTCATATTAATACTAATTTGTGTTGATTTGAGCAATTTGGACATGTTTTAGGGAATAAATTACTGCCAAAATGGCACTGTGTATGTGCCAGCTACTGTACACAACTGAGCACAAAGCACTTAAAGCGACAATCCACATGATTATTGTTTTTCTTTATTTGCTGATAAGCAGTCATTGCCGTGGTATTTTGTATTCAATGGTAGCACTGGCCCAACGTACTGTAAAATAAAGACACTCAATGTAGCCTGCGGCTTCTTTTATTTCCTCTACCATATACTGTATTTATTCTAAACAAACCTCTATTCTTCTATAAAACCATATCAATCTGTGATAGAGTAGCAAAATGACATTTATTTATATGAAAAAGTTGCAGATTGTTTATTTAATTTGTTAATAGTAATAATAGCAATAACAATAATACACTTTATTTATATAGCACTTTCCAAACATTGTTACAAAGTACAAAGTTGTAGAATCGATAAAAACAGAAACAATTAAGTAAAAACAGATCAACTGCAAAACAAGAAATAGAAAATAAACATGAATAAAAATAGATCAAATACATATCATTATTAAAAAAAAAAGCCTCTTCATAAAAATGTGTTTTGAGGAGAGACAAAGAAAAGAAGAAAGTGAGTTGCTTAGCCTGCGAGGCGTTCCAAAGTTTAGGGCCTCCGATGGCAAAAGGCCAGTCATAAATACATCTAGTTTTACTACAGTGAGGTGTTGGTGTGCGTGTGAGAGTGAGAGTTGCTGCTAAAGATTGGTATGTTGGAATGATTGAATGACTTTTTGAACAGAGCTCACATGTACAGTTCATGGGGGCATTTTTTTTTTTTTTATAGAGAAAGAAGTGAATGCAGGTGCTGAAGTTGAAAGAGAAAGCAGTGTGTGAGAGCAGAGTGGGCTGATGGACATTTATTAAATGAGAAAGAGAGCAAAGGTAAGCATTGTGCAGCTTGTCCAGCCTAATGCCTTGGGCCTGATCTTACTTGATGTGCTTGCACATTTTGTGATGCAGACTATAGGCTACTCTTCTGTCTGAAAATGGCCAGAAGATACATAATTTGGGATGAACTGTACAGTACTATATGCTCTAAGTGCTACTTGTAAAGCAGCCTTCTTACAGCTCTATGTGATAACGTTTCTGTGGTAAAACATTCACTTTTAATTGCTATTAGTATTGGAGTTGGCCTCTCCAAGCTCCAGCAAAACAGAACACTGGAGGGAAACAGAGGTGTGGCACAGGAATGTGTTTTACATATGCATTTTACGTGTTTGACATGCCATCTCAGTGGGCGCTAACGCTAACGCTAACTACCTCAGCCGCGTTAGCATCATACTTATATATTAGCCCATTAGCTTTTGTTATTATTCTCCAACGGCAGACAGCATTTTACAGTTTTGTGAGTGTTTCTGTGTACCAAAGTGGTAACATTTACAATAAGAGTCACTAAGTTAAGGGTTAGTTAATGCTTAATAAGCATTAATTAACAGTTAACTAATGTGTCTGGTAATCATTTACTAATGGTGTTCATGTTAACTAAGGTATTAATGTATACATTATTTAATAGTCATCTTTATAAACTATTAAATAATGTATAAATTAATACCTTAGTTAACATGAACACATTAGTAAATTACACATTAGTTAACTGTTATTATCATTATTAAGCATTAACTAACCCTTAACTTATTGACCCTTATTGTAAAGTGTTACAGGTTTATACCAAGCGTTCTACAGTGTCATGAGTGTTTACTGATCAATAAGCACACGCTAGTTTGTTGTCTGACGTCATTAAAAGTGCAAATTCTGAACAGTCGCCACTGACGTGCCAAGTTATCACATAGAGCTGTAAATGCACAAAATGTATCAAAAACTACTAACTACCAGTGTCTCTACCATTTTTACACGCAATCGTTCTCATCATGTTTTATCTAGTCATGATCCATTTTATCAGTTCTTCTCAAAAAACTACCATTAGATGGCAAATTAACAAAGGCACTGCCCAAGCATTCCTAGATGCTCTGGTGTATGCCCTGCACGTATAGTATACACACACACACACACATACACACACACACATTTAACTCATATCTTTCAATTACAGTGTCTTTGCTTTTGGCTGAACTGTTGGTGTCGTTTTGTTTGGTCTATAGAGCACCTGTGTGACAAACTTGTAGAAAATGTTTGCTAAGTAAATGTTATTGCATTTTATCAAAATCGATACTGGAAAATCTATACTGTAACCCTGCCACACTGGAGCTCATGAAGGTGATTTCTCACTTTGTAAAATGCAGCAGTGGGAATCCTGCTCAAATGCCAAACAAAGGAGTGGTAAGAAGAATACAGTATGTGAAGAATACAGCAGGGACATATGATCTTGACTACAGAAACTTGCTCCTTGATGCCAACCCAACCACACACACACGCACATGCACACAAACAGACTATCTCCCATGACAACGTCACATGCGTAAAATGGGTGGGACCCACAGACATTTTCACCCTCATCAACATTTCTGTGCAGGGCTGTCTTTCGCCTTACGGGGCTCCCAATCTGGTTCTGGTGTCTTCTTTATTTGAATAAGCCTCCATTAAAAGATCATTTTTGCGTCACAGGAGGAGGTGGAGGTGACTTGAACATACCACATGTACAACCAGGCATGCTCTAAAATTGTAAAACATTTCCACAGGGCCTGGTTGTGCTATAAATAACAATGTGAGTCAATGATCCAGTACAGTGCCAACAAGAAAATACATCATATTTTATTTTGATAACAATCAAGAGGACTAGGATTTATTGAGCGTTTTTCAAGATCTGAATGATAAATTTCATCCAAGGTTTTTTGCAGGTCTTGAGAATCACTAGAATTCATATTTTAGATTAGAAAATTTTGAACATTTTTATTGCAGCATATACAATTAATTATAAAAAACAGATTATATGGGAATGTTGGGGCTGTAGAGGTGTGAGGGTCAAATTGTGTGCAGAACCTGCCAAGAGGGCTGCATGTTCCGAACAGTGAAAGTTGTAAGTCTCGTAAAAATTGTGAAATGGGTAAAACATAACTAAAACAGTGGTTTGATTTACAGTACAGTTTGTATAATTTTTTATTGATCATAATTCAACTTACTGATATAAATACTTTTCAAACTATTCAAATCAATAATAGAGAAAAAAATCAACTGATAGCAAAACTAGTTACAGACTAAATTGGCATTTTGCCATTCAATAAATCTCATTTTTTAAAAAGTAAAAAGTAGTAAGTTCATTCCATATTTCAAAGCACCCAACTCTTCACCAGCAAAACAATGAAATATAAACAAAAAGAGGGAAAGTAGGGGATGTTTCCATGAGGTTTTGATTCGAATATTTGAAGCATTTCTGGATCTGCTGCACTGCCAACAACTTAGTCATGATTGTCTGAAAAAACAAAAGGGAGAGTTATTTTATTGCATAGTAAGAAGTAATGCTGCACATGACCAGTCAGTCATGAGCGTCTCAATCACATGTCGTTACCTACTTTCTCTTAACAGATAGTGACAGATCCCATTGTACTGTCAAACCACTTTATCTGAGTAGACTGAATACCTGCATGCTGCAGTACTGTAGTGTCTGTCATTACTGTCTGTACTGAAGGAAATTAACTTATTTAACCCTATTTCTTATTGATATAATAACTCAAGGTGTTTATTTTTTTGTTTATTTTGTTTATTTACGGATCCCCATTAGCTGACGCCGTGGCAATCAGCTAGTCTTCCTGGGGTTCACACCTGACATACTGTACATAACACATTACATGATAAACATTAAATGACATTAATATACATTAAATTACATCAATATACATTAATATAAAAAAAAAAATGCAAAAATACATTCATATACAATTCAAAGCCAGTCAACACTGAAACATACATTTAGGTGGAATACTAATTAAAAATCCATATATAGATATTAAAAAAACAAAATAGAATAATACAACCCATATGAAGCGGAACACGAATATTGAAAAGTGGTACAGAGTTATACCTCCTACTATTCAGTCTGTCATCTGCATGCCAAGAAATGCCTCTTCATAATCTTTTTGAAGGATGATTTATTTTTTATTAGGCGGATATTAAAAGGTAAATTGTGGTAAAATGTGACCAATACTGGGCTCTTCAATGTTGTTGCCAAAGCTGCACATTTATATGCTGACTGATCAGGAAAATTAGGGCCATTTCCCATGTATGAGACTTCTTTTGAATGAAACATAATCATGTATACCAGCCTAAAGGTTAAATTTAATTAAGTACTGATTACTTGAACAGACTCATTTTGGTCTGTTTTGTATTTGCTATGGTTTACAGCAGGGGTTCTTAAATATTTTCATGTCACAGACCCACAAATATTGGCCCACCACCCTTCATAGACACACATTAGAACACGGACACCCGTTTGATGCGCTTTTGTCCCCAGGACCCCCATATGGTAAGATGTTTGTTGTTGTTGATTTAGCATTGAATTGTATAATTGTCTACCCTGAACGTGGGGAGATAATAGCGGTGAGAGAGAAACCTTCATTAAAATAGTTGTTCATATACCTTGTCTAAGTCAGATAATTCAGAGTGAATTATAGTGACGTTAAACTATTCTTCATTTTGCTGGAGTCACTCTGGAATCCCCCCAAGGACCCCCCATTGAGAGCCACTGGTTTAGAGACTAACCTGCTGTTTCTTTTTCTAAGAGTACCAGCAGGTAGCAGTAAAGCTCTGGCCAGACAAGAGCTCTACAGTACGCCCAAGGATAGTTCATACCAGATAGATATTTCATGTGCTGGGACATGTCTGCAGTTCTGGACTGAATCTTTCCAAAGCTGATGTTGTTGCAACCTTACTGTTACCCCTCTTCCTGTATCGGACCATCACTTTATAACATTCTCCCTTCCCATCTCACCCCCCACTTCCCACTCAACATCTACTCACACTATCACCACCCGTCGCAACCTAAAAACTCTCTCACCAACCTCGCTCTCTTCTGCTGTCCTGCCCTCGCTTCCCTCAGCTGAGCAGTTCTCATCTCCTGTCCACTGAGGAGGCCTCCACTACTCTTCTATCCCCTCTTTCCTCCTCTCTTGACTCTCTCTGCCCACTCACCACTAAACCAGCTCGATCCTCTCCACCCGCTCCTTGGCAGTCTGAATCTCTGCAAACTCATAGAACAGAGCTTCGGGCAGCTGAGAGACAATGGAGAAAATCGCAGCGCCCTGACGATCTCACTGCCTACCACCTTCTCCTCTCCACCTTCTCCTCTAAAACTTCACCTCTGCTGTGTCAGCAGCAAAGACTTCCTTCTTCATTACTGAAATCCAGTCTTCTGCCTCCAACCCCAGTAAACTGTTTTCCACCTTCTCCTCCCTCCTCAACCGACCCTCCCCTCCCCCTCCCTCCCCCCTCTCAGCTGATGATTTTGTCACCTACTTCGCTAAGAAGGTGGATGACATCAGCTGTTCCTTCCATCATCCAGCCACTAACGACGCTATTCCTTACTCCAAACCTGCTCCTCTGCCCCTTGTCCCTGGGCTTGCTTCCTTCTCTCCCCTCTCCCCAGAAGATGTTCTCACACTTGTTAGGTCTAACCGAGCCACCACCTGCCCCCTCGATCCTCCCCCTTCCACTCTTCTCCAAACCATCTCCACCGACATCACTCCCTTCCTCACTACCCTTATCAATTCCTCTCTGTCCTCAGGCCTTGTTCCAGCTGCTCTAAAGACTGCCAGAGTCAAGCCACTTCTTAAGAAACCCTCCCTTGACGCTGCTGCTATTCAGAACTACAGACCTGTATCTCTTCTCTCATTTCTATCCAAAACCCTTGAGCGAGCAGTTTCCAACCAACTTTCTCTCTATCTCTCCCAGAATGACCTCCTGGACCCTCTTCAATCCGGTTTCAAGGCTTCATACTCTACTGAGACTGCACTCCTTGCTGTCACAGAGGCCCTGCACACTGCCAGGGCTTCATCCCTCTCCTCTGTCTTTGCCCTCCTTGACTTGTCTGCTGCTTTTGATACAGTTGACCACCAAATCCTTCTCTCCATCCTATCTGAACTGGGAATCACTGGATCTGCACACCCTGGTTCACATCCTATCTGTCTAACCGCTCTTAATAGGTCTCATGGAGGGGATCTCTGTCCAGACCATGCACTCTTAACACCAGTGTCCCTCAGGGATCAGTCCTGGGGCCCATGCTACTCTCTCTCTATACTAAATCCCTTGGCCATGTGATCTCCTCTCATGGCTTCTCCTATCACTGTTATGCCGACGACACTCAGCTCTACCTCTCCTTCCCCTCCCTCAGACACACAAATCGATGGACGCATCTCCACATGTCTCAAAGACATCAGTGCTTGGATGTCTGTGCACCACCTCAAGCTCAATCTTGAAAAGGCGGAGCTACTCTTTCTCCCAGGGAAAGATTGCCCTCTCACAGACCTCCATCTCCATTGACAACACTACTGTGTTACCCTCTGAGACTGCCAAGAACCTCGGGGTGATCCTGGACAACCAGCTGTCCTGCTCTGCCTACATTGCAGTAACAACCCGCTCCTGTAGGTTCTCCCTCTACAACAGTGGTTCCCAACCCAGTCCTCAAGGACCCCCTGTCCTGCAAGTTTTTATTCCATCTTTACTCTTGCACACCTGATCCCAATGGGGCCTACACACTTTCATGCTGCTCTGTTCAGGTAGATCTGTCTCTACCAATCAGCATTAAGACCTTAACTGGATCAGGTGCGCAAGAGTAGAGCTGGAACCAATACTTGCAGGAAAAGGGGTCCTTGAGGACTGGGTTGGGAAACACTGCTCTACAACATCCGCAAAATTCGCCCGTTCCTTACGAGGGAAGCGGCACAACTCTTGGTCGAGGCACTTGTCATCTCCCGCCTGGACTACTGCAACATTCTTCTGGCCGGGCGACCCTCTGCCATCAGACCTTTACAGTGCATTCAAAACGCTGCAGCCCGTCTGGTGTTCAACCAACCAAAATTCTCTCAAGTCACTCCCCTCTTCCGGTCGCTTCACTGGCTTCCCATCTCTGCACGCATCAAATTCAAGACACTGGTACTCGCCTACAGGGCAGTACATCAGACTGCCCCTCCCTATCTGCAATCTATGGTCAGGTTCCAAACCTCGCCTTGTTCCCTCTGCTCCTCCACCCTTGCAGGTCGCCTCGCCCCTCCATCGCTACGTGGGCTCAGAAGTCGCTCATTACGGTCGCGACTCTTCTAATCCCTGGCGCCACAATGGTGGATCGAGTTCCCCCCTTCTGTCAGAACGGCCGAATCACTGCCCAACTTTCAACGGAGATTAAAGACACATCTCTTCAGGCTACACCTGGGACCCTTCTTGAACTAACCTATCTTCTTACCTTTCTTAAACTTAAAAAAAAAAAAAAAAATTCAATGAATGCTACTTATTCCTATTAAAAGTCTTAGCTGATGAAGACTGTGATGCACAGTTGGTTTCACTACTGTTGACAAAATGTACTATTTTAAGTCACTTTGGACAAAAGCGTCTGCTAAATAACGTAATGTAATGTAATGTTGTGTATATTTCAATATTCAATGAGGATATACTGCTATATTAACCAACTAACAATGGAACCCACAGAAGACACCGTGATGAGGTCATCACAAATGAATACTATTCAAGAAATCTATGAAGAAAAAAGTTCACCTACCTATACATTGTGGGGGTTGATCAATCCATCTATTTCCCTTACAAACAATTACAGCGGCACCCTTTAAGCTGAAACCATGGTAACAGGAGTACTGAGCGACCAGCTTGCCAGGCGTAGATGACAATATGAAATCCCCATTCTTTATCTTTCTTGGAGGGCCACACAGTTGTAACTCTGGAATTTAAGCAATAAAAGTTGTCTCACGATCACAACAATCACAGTGAAATCCATGTCTTAAAGACAGAAGAGAATCATAGTTCCAATGTGGCTTACATTAACCTGGATTTGGACAGAACATGAACATTTTGTGTTTTTTAGGGAAACAGGTCTTACAACCCATCAGGCCCACCTCTGCTCTTCTCCTCTCTCCAAGGTTCCAAACTCATGGATGGTATGTGACTACAGGACAGGCGAGCAGAAGGGTGTTTCTCGAACAAGAAGGCATCGCGAGGGACTTTGCTTACGTCGGTATTGTCACAGATGACGCGAGATAGAGAAGACTTTGATAGCTCATCCTTCTGTTGCTGAGTGAACATACCTGGAACCTCCCACCAAAACCTGAAAAACAGAAATGGACGATCCATCCATGAATCTAGTAGACCAAGAAATGTCATAAAGCTGGATCTGCTAGTCTACATACCGCCCCACCATCATCAACCCCCCCCCCCCCCCCTCCCCGAGATAGTGAGGGTAAGCATTACATAAAATCGACAATACATAGCATATTTAAACAATTAAGCAAACAAAAATGTACCTGTCACCCTCACGAAGTGCTTTCATCTGCTTTCCAATCAGGCAAGAGAACAGGGGGCCACTTCTTGAGCCAGGCAGTAAGTCTTCAACAAGTCCTCCAAGCCACACATCGATGTTGTCAGGATGTTTGTACATTTTCAGAATCTTCTCAGCGACCCTCCTGTCTTGCACCACTTCCACGAAGTCTTCCTGTGTCTTTATCCGCTTGAGTCCGCAGAATACCCTCCAATCATTGTACCCTGAAACAGAATTTCAAATGCATGAACATAAAACATCGGTAAACATTAGCATTTGCATTCTGAAGTGTCAATAGCTATTCAAATCTACATTTAGGAGAGCTTCTGTTCAAATCTACGATGTGAAGTGTTTCTTCTGTTCAAATCTACGTTTTGAAGTGCAAAGCTGTCTGATGACTAAAGGCAGAAAAACACTAAACTAGATGGCACAATCTCTGGCTTTAGCATACCATTTTCACTGACTCTGAAAAGCCAAAACAAACATAGTTGGTGCTATAAGCAAACCTGTCAGACTTGTAATGCTCAGAGGGTGAACCCAACTTCCCATTCTTCATATGGGGAAAATCAATGGCTTGCACATTGTTGGTTTAAAACTGTAGATCATTGTTTGTAGACAGTACACTATGCAGAGGTTTTCCATTTGTTTTTGCTCTGCAGTGTAAAAAAGTGTATCTTGAGCTGTCAGGGAACTGTTTGTCAAGAAGTGTTTTTTGAGCCCTTTGGTGAATCAAAGCAATTGGATAGTTATGAATAGAGTCGGTTCCCACAGTCATCACTGTACTGCACAGCTGATGAGTACGGAAGCAGGAAGCTGCAAACTTGAGACTGCTAATAAAATTGCAAGGTGTCTAAGCTCAAGTTAGTCTGTCAATAATACCTGTAAACATCTCCTTCTTTGTGAAAGGTTTTACAGATTGTGCTGTTGGAAACTGAATTAGACTTGTGTATTAGACTTGTGTATTGACAAAAGCTTATTAAGGAAATGTTTTTATGTTTTTTGGTGCTCATCATTGCTGATTATCACTCTGCACTGACAGGCCCAGATGGGTTGTAATGAACCTAAGCCTGGGTCTGACCAGGAAGAGCGTGATCTCGTCCCCTCTGCAGATTCAGTGCGGCCAGGTCCATGTTCTGTGGTATGTTGAGGACAACCAGCCGTTCTGTTATCTCCTCTGCCAGCAGCTTGTCAGCGCTCAAGGCTATTGCTGCAGTTCCTATTAGACCTCTGAGGATTGGTTCTATTCCACCTAAACACAAAGAGCAGCCTTGTTAAAACACTATGTCATAGTCAACATCTAAAACAAGTTTGTTTTTGTCGTATGCTGGAATACGTCAAGTGCACATGAGAAGAACTTAGATTTAACATCCTGTTAAAGCTGCACTTGGCAATTTCACATGTGGTGGCTCCAAATGGCAGCAAGAGGTTTGAAAAATTTTAACTTCAAAACCCAGAAATGACGTGACGTGAAATTTCATTTGGGCAAATAGGACAAATACAGCGTCTCAATTAGTGAGGATGGGACGCTCTTCTATTTTGCAGCCCCACTTTGTGATTTAGACTAGTGTATTTTTACATAACAATTTTGTCTAGTGCAACTTTAAGGAGTTGAAGATTATAACGCTATTATTGCTATCATAGTATCACTATCCCATTCTTTTTCAGTGACCGCCACTTACATACCACATACTTACATACTGAACTCAACACACTAAATTCCATGGAACCAATAACACAGAACATTTGTATGAAGCTAAAGTTACATATGTTCACTTGTGCCTACCACCCTATAATCATGGTCTTAGAGTTGACCCCATTGTATTGTCAGCCTTTTAACATAGTCCATCCATAGGATGGATGAAATAGGGTACGCACATAAAAAATGTATTGAAATCACTGAGAAAAGTCTCTGCCGTCTGCAAGAGGGCTTACTGTACCTCCTCTAATGAGTCTCCTGGGACTGGAGGCAGTCTGTTGAAGACATGTGCTAGGTGTATGACATAACGGGGCGTTATGTTGGCATACACAATATGTAAAAATATTTCTATTCAACGGTCTAACTTATATAAGTCACTTGAATTGTATCCAACAAATAATTAGACTAAGAGAGAGTTTCAACACTGGAGCTGACCTAAATAGTTTTTTTTTTCATTCCCTCTACATTTTTTTTTTTACAGTATGTTTTATGTGCACACAGAAACACCATATTAGTTCCAATAGGCAGCTTCATAAGAGAGGACTGACCTTCTTTGACTAATCTCCACGGGCTGAAGAAAGTGTCGTGCAGTCTCAAGGGGGGGAAGCGCTCATGTTCCTGGAAGCTCTCGTTCAATCTCAAGAGGATTGGAGAGATGGTAGCGTGGCCAAACCGGAACGCGGCAGTGGCGAACACGTTGGAGATTGAAGGTTGTATAGTTGGATCATATCCCTCATAGGGTCCGACGTACTGATCAAAAGATTTTGGGCCAATAATTTTCGGAACATAATCTTGCATGTTTATGATCTGGGGGTAAAAAAAGAGAGGTAGGGATCACAACAAAGCAAAAAAAAAAAACTTTACATAGTCATGACGGCAAATCTAGAATCTAAGGACTGTGTGCACCATGCTATGAAACCACAAGATTTATCTGATGGAGGTAGGATGAGAACATAACTTAATATGCCACATGATATCCTCCTCTGAAAAGATCAAGCGTATCTGGGGAATGCGTACACACATAGAGCTGAAAGATATTCCCGTGAGATATTTCTATAATATCCGGAGCCTGGACATATGATTGCACATTTGTTCCCTCACAGTTCACCACAGAGGATTTCATCTGTCCTCATCACTATTTATAAAGGCCTCAGTTCACCACCTGAATCTTAACACATATCACACGCAAACGCACACGTACACACACACACACACACACACACACACACACACACACTAATGGGATCACGTTTAGTGCCATGCAGCTTTCAAATGCAGCTTGCAAAATTGTCAAAACCAGACAGTGAATTTAGTTTTTATTCTGAGGTTGCTTTGAAGATACTAATGTTACAGCAGCTGCCTCCAGTTATTTTTTATCCAAGATGAAGTTGTTCACTGCCATTCACGTTTGAAGCTCTGTGATGCAATTAGCCATATACTCTTTCTGATCACTTTACTGCTGTTTTCGATTCGGCTAAGTAGAAGAGAAACGGCTCTTAAAGTCTGAGACGATCTTTATGAGATTACATTTTGAACGCTTTTCTTATTTTGCTCACGGGGCACAGTAGAGTAAAATGAAAGATGGCAGAGAAAGAAGTGGGGATGACACATTCATGAATTGGTCCTAGTCCTAGCCTGCTGAGAAACAAGTCTTCTCATTTTGAGACTTATTATTGTATATTCACTATACTTCAGTAATGCATGATAATAATAATAATAATAATAATAATAATAATAATAATAATAATATCTTTACTTGTGCACTTTTCAAAACATAATTTCAAAGTACTTAACAGTCATAACAATAAGAAATATGGCCGGAAGGTCTCTTCCTGATGATCTCAGGCTGCAATCCAGCTGATAAGGTTGGAACGACTGATATGGGTCCAGACTCAATAAAACTGAAATTCTTCTAACAGGAAATACATATAGAGAAAGCAAAACAGGGGTAATATGATCTTGTGATGTGTGTTTAGCATTTGTCAATAACCTGGCAGCAGAATTCTGCAAAATCTGAATCTGAGCCACAACATATCAGCTGAGACGAGAGAACGCAGCGTGGACTGACTCAGTTCCAAGACTTAGCCTTGGAAATAATTCTGGTCGCATTCAGGATGAGTCACTAGACTACAGTGTCAATCTATCTGGAGGTGCGGTAGTCTGTCTCCTCTTGGGGAAGTAGAACTTAAAGGCAGGTGAACACTCACATTTGCTATGTTTGCATGCATGAGTAACCCGGCTACTGGCCATACTTTTGATATCCTGCATTTGAGTTTCACTGTTGCGATGAATAAACCAGTCAACAGGTTATTCCTGTCTGCAGAAATAATAATAATAATAATAATAATAATAATAATAATAATAATAATAATACTAATAATAACAATAATAATGATAATAATAATTATATATATATATATATATATATATATATATATATATATATATATATATATATATATATGTATAGCACCATTCAAAAACAAAGTTACAAAGTACTTTACAATAAAAACAGATAATAAAACTAGATAAGATGCAAAAATTAAGATATAAACAAGATAAAATCATTTAAAAAGTTACAACAAATACCATCAGTTAAGAAAAAGCCATGAGATAAAAGTGAGTCTTAAGAAGAGATTTAAAAGAGGATACTGAGTTTGCCCGCCTGAGATCCCCAGGCAGGGAGCTCCACAGCTGAGGGGCCCGAACAGCAAAGGCCCGGTCACCTTTAGTGACAAGTCGAGATTTTGGAACCATTAGTAGGGCCCTGCTGGAGGATCTCAAGCAGCGATCAGGCTCATAGGGAGTTAGCAGATCACAGATATAGGCAGGAGCCTGACCATTCAAGGCTTTAAAAACAAGCAGTAAAATCTTAAAATCAATTCTAAAACTCACAGGTAACCAGTGAAAGGCAGCGAGGATTGGTGTAATGTGGTCGCTTCTCTTAGTATGTGTTAAAAGCCTGGCAGCAGCGTTTTGTATCAACTGCAGTCTTTGGATGTTTCGCCTGCTGATACCAGAATAAAGTGCATTGCAATAGTCAAGTCTGGAGGAGATAAAAGCATGGATGACCTTTTCTAAGTCTGCAGAGGAAAGGAAAGACCTGATCTTGGTTAGCTGTCTCAGTTGGGCAAAGCAGGACTGCACCACTTGGTCACCTGAGCATCAAAAGACAACTCTGAGTCAAAAATAACACCTAGGTTGCGGGCCAAGATAATAGTCCACAAGAAAAAAAGAATGAAAAATGGTTCAGCTGCCAGCTAGCCCCTCCATAACTGACTGAGCAGTAGGTTACTTCTAAAATACAGGAAAGACATGATGATCCCAATAGTAGCCTAAAAGTAACAGTAAATGCTGTTGCCGCCATGTCTTTTTGTTGACGTCAAAATGTACCCACAATGCTATGAGACTCTAAGTTTATGCAGATGGGAAAACCCAAAAATGAAAGCAGTAAGATGTTTCCATATAATAACCTATTTAATATGGGACTATTCCAGACATCTTAACCAGGTTTCTCATAATTGGAGTATGAGCTTATCTGCATTGTTCTAACCTTGTTATCTTGTTATGACGTTTTCATGCGTCAACCCCAAATCAGATTACTTGAGGAACTGGGTTAAGAACTGAATTCTCTGTGCATGTAAATGTAACTATTGTCTCTTTGTGAAGACTGTTTGAGTACTGGTCTGGGAGAAGTAATGCCTGGGTAGGAGGTGGTTGAGTATGTCCGTATGTGCTCAGAGCTGTATCGAATTCTCAAAGTTGCAGTTGTGCAGCGAGGTAGTGTAGTGTAGTGAGTAGAGGCCTGAGTTCAAGTCCCTGTGACAGTAAGCATCTGCCTTGCTGACATGTCATTGAGCAAGACACTGAGGTCCAGATTCACTAAGCTGGCACTGTAAACCAATATGCACATTTTCTGCCCCTCATTTGCATGCTAAGAGCTCAGAGTTTTTGTCTTATTCACTAATATATTTATATAAATCAAGTTGTGATGCAACTGTAACTGGTGGTGAAAAAAGTCCTCCAAAACAGCACTGCACAAGCAAATACCCCCCCCCATCACCAACTGCAAGCACAAATTGCGTGCTTCAGCTTTAAAGGATAAGGCTGGTGTTTTTTTAATGCATTGCTTACCGTCAACAAATCCTATGAAAATAACAAAATCAGCAATGATTTTGTAGCCGGTGCCCAATGCAGCCATGTCCCAGCAGCCATAGAACTCCATTGTATTAAAAAAAACGATTAAAAACACGTCACAGAGCCATGCCGTTGCTCTGGGCAACATATTTCATCATCACGATGCACCGGGCCAGCCGATTTTTCCTCAAACAACTTAATAAGCCGGCTGTAAACACTTTGTGATCTCAGGAAAGTAGTTCCGCAGCACTGAAAATAGTCCCCGGCGTAATAAAGAATTTGTTCCCATTTGAATTGGTAATAACTACAACAGCCTGACTTTTTGCGGAAACAGTTAGTGATTTTTTAAATGTAAACTATGTCTTTGTGAGCTGTATTTCAAGGTTTTTAGCTTACAATTGGAGCCAATGACTTCCGGGTTGACGGGTAAAAACGGTACGTGGGAAGTCAGAAAGTGACGGGAGTAGAGCAAACGCATTGTTGATTTTGTTATTTTCATACGATTTGTTGACGGTAAGCAATGCATTAAAAAACACCAGCCTTATCCTTTAAAGCTAATCCACCAAGGCTGGCACCCTTGGGCGAGTGTGGCTGTAAACAGCTTGATTGTGTTTCTAAATGTACAATTTGGCTGTCTCAACAGAATTGAGTAGACATGGTTAATTTCTGTGCTGATTTTGACTGGAACTGATCATTTCACCATTGATATATCTGATTTTTATGTTTAGATAACATCAGCTCGTTAACTAGCTAATAGTGTCTTGTCAGCTAAGCATCGCTATCTTGTCGTAAACAGATCAGATTTGTACAGTAGCTAACAAATCTAGTAGAAGATAGCATTAGTAGTGACTAGTAGTTGGAACCAGTGGTTCTTTAGGTGACTGATGCTGACACTGGTAGGTTATTGGCAGGGGATCATCGGTTGTTGGCTCAAGCAAGTCATCATGGAAACCGGAACTGTGTTACATGTGTTCTGTAAATAAGGTGATCACCAGTTTACACTGTGTGAGGATTGTTTATGCCACAATGGTTTCTGGAATCCACTGTGTGCCTTTGGCAGAGTTCTAGCTGAGGACTTTGTCTCCAGCTGAGAAATGTAAGTGTTTTGCTTTCACTAATCTCTGCACTTGTGCTTTCAGCTGAGTCTGTACAAGCTCTTTTATCTTTTGAGGTCACAGGAGGTCAAGTGGAGTGTGGAGTTGTCTCCTCAGCATAGCTGAGGCACAAGAGTAGTATGAGGTGTGTACAACAACTGGAAAGCGCAGTTGTTGACTGTTTACTTGAAGAGGACTTGAGTGCTTGCTTCCTTGTCTGTACAAATCTTGGCCTTATCACCCACTGGTAGCTGTTCATGGAAGCTGTTTTCTTCCATGAATGACTCGAACTCCTCAGACACCAGTTCTGGGCTGTCACAGACAGATACACAAACACGCACATGGGGCTTTAGCACTCTTCACCTGAGTTGTGATGATTTTTTTTTTGTCAGTGAGAAAACAGAAAACATCAGTGCTCAGATTTCCTGTGCTGCACCCTGTGCAGGTTTGCGATGCATCCCAGCCTGGTCAGACCAGATAGTCACATTTCACTCCAGTAGCAATGCAGGGATTTTCCAAGCTGGTTGTGGTTATTGTTTAGACCTCATCCACACAAATTACTGAAAGAACTCCCTGCCTTACGGCCATCTCTATTTAATGTTGTAAATCTCTTTCCTCTGGCGTTGCTTCTGAGTCACTCAAAGTTGCAGTTATTGATAACTCAATCGAACTGAACCCTGAAAATCTTAAAGATTACAGACCGATTTCCAATCTTCCGTTCCTCTCAAAATACTACAGAAAAGTAAGTTGGAGCCCGGCAGCTCATTCACTTTCTCAATTCAAACAATACCTATGACTACCTCCACTTTGACTTCACACCTCAGTGGAGCACTAAGACAGCTTTAATCAAAGTAACAAATGACCGGCTACTAGCCACAGAGCAGGACCTTCATGTATAGTATAAAGCCACATAAAGTGTACTGCAACTTTACGTAAAAGAAAGACTTATTAATAAATAGGTTTCAGTCTTAATAGTACTCTCAGCTAGAGCATGGGGCCTGTGTTGATGGACATCTCTCTCAAGATCTTCCATTTCTCATTTCTCCTGTGATATTTTTTAAAAACCCTCAAATCTGCTGCCAGCATCTGTCACCATCTTTATTTTCTAAAGCATGCCTTCTACCACCAGCAGTTTATAATAATAGCAATAAATACAAGGAATCTGGCTTTATCAGTGCAAAAGCTCCTTCAATTGTAGTCAAGGCTTTAGCACAGCCCCGTCTGCCTGTGCTAGTTTCCTCTGCTTTGTGGACACCACACTGATCCCATTCATCCCAGTCATGATTCCATTCATAATGGAACCAATGGAACCATTTTCTGTGCTCTCTCTCTCTCTCCTATTCCTCTACAGTGCACCTCCTCGCATGTACTGTGACACACAGTACAATTTATACTTCTTCAACACACAATTGCATCTGTAGCTTCTAAAAGACGCACACTCATACAGTCTTGCTTGGCTGCCCAATTTCCCCTTCATAAGTAAGTTTGCTTTATTTACTGTATATAGCACTTTTCAAAACCTGAGTCACAAAGTGTCACAAAAGAAGACGCCAACATCAGACTAACACACACAAGGAAATGTCATACCTCAGGTCAAAACAAAACTTACATCATGTCAAGCAAAGATTTCAATAACATGCCTTAGAGCACAAATAAACGGAGCCCGGGAGTGGCCATTGGGAGAGAAAAAAAGTTATATCGAGTCCACGATTTACTGTAACATGCGCACGTTTTAGGTCATTTGTGTGCACGAGATACAATTCGTTCCCTCGATTTCATTAAACTGTGTATTTTAGGAAAAAATGCAACTTAAAAGGAACCTTTTAGGTATTGCAGATAGGCCGAGTAAGGATTTGGTATGTTAATATCCATTGTCTGTTTACACTGAATAGGCATGTCCCCCAAATATTGCAACATATTTAGCCACTCAACCTTCAGGCCATGTAAACACAATCAGGTGCTGCAACACACCCAGGACAGGCCACATTTAAACATAATCACCAATATGTGCACTGACTCTTTATAAGCTCGTGAAGAGCGCATCTATTATATATCGAGAGCACGTTATCACTATTTCGAGGGCAAGTTTTGGCAATTCGTGCGCACGAAAAGAGGAAATCGAGGGAACAAATTGTATCTCGTGCGCGCGAATAAACCAAAACGAGGGCTCATTTTAACCAGATCGAGGGAGCGAATTGTATCTCGTGCGCAAGAAAACGAGAAAACGAGAGCTCGAATTGCATATCGTGCGCACGTTACAGTAAATCGTGGCCACGAGATAAATTATTTTTCTCCCGATGGCCACTCCCGGGCTCCGTACAAATATGTTTTAAGGCGTGATTTAAAACACTCAACAGAGTTCGCTGAGCTGACCCCCAGGGGGCGACTGTTCCATGACTAGGGAGCAGGACAGCAAAAGCCGCTTCACCTCTTGGTTTAAGTTGTAAGCGTGGGACATCTAGGAAACCTTGCTGAGAGGACCTAAGGGGCCTGACAGACTTATAAGGGATCAGCAATTCACTGATATAAGATGGAGCCATGTTGTGTAAAATCAAGAAGTATGAGATTATTGCAAAGTTTTAGCAATCTTGCTGTGAAGTTCTGGACTAAGTGTAACCAGGCTACAGTTGCTTGGCTTAAGCAAGTATATAGTGCATTACAATAGTCCAGGCACAAGGAGACGTAAGCGTGGATGATTCTCTCTAAATCATGGAAAACTAAGACGAATTTCAAGTGAGAATCAAAAATCAAAAATGACACCCAGGTTTTTAGAAACAGACTTATTTGTGGCTAGGGGACTCAGGTGTTGGTAAATTGTTTCTGAAGTCTGATCAAGGCCAAAGACCAGAACTTTAGTTTTATTTCTTCAGTTTAACTGAATAAAGTTTTGTGTCATCCAGTCTTTGATAGCAGTTAGAGCGAATACATTTTTTAGATCACTGGGTTTCACAAATACATAAAGCTGTGTATCATCAGCATAACAATGATCAAAGACACAGCCAAACTGATGGATTGTATGCCCTAATGGAAGCATATACAAGGAAAATAAAATGGGTCCAAGAATTGACCCTTGAGGCACCCCACAAGTCAGAAGAACAAAGCTGAAACCTGGTCAGCAATTGATAAATAAAAACGTCCTGTTTCATAAATAGCATGAAAATCAATCAAGTGCCACGTCATATATCCCAACACATTTCCTCAGATGACCCATCACTAATGAGTTTATTGAGTTTATTTATATCAGGGACCATGTACAAAATACATCAATCTCAAACAAAGAGAGAAGATGCTGTGTACCAGATTTAGCTGCTAGGAAATTTCCACCTGTAGTCCCTGGGCAGGTGAACAGAAACAATAAAACACAGAGCAAAACCTATCATCTCCACTACAAATGGACCAACAACCTGTTGACATCCACACAGGCATATGCACACACACATACACACACACACACACACACACACTAGCACATTTCATAGGAAAAAAATACAAAGCAGAATCAAAAATCAAAGTATTACATGCATATATCCAAAGATATAAAAACAGGTCGTCAAAATGTCAAATTAATGCTGACCAGACTGGATACTTAAAATCCATTTTTTAACTTCACAGGAGAAAATATGGAAATCTGTGCAGGTTTTCAGATTGACAGGGAGCTTACTCCATTCTTTAATGGCTTTAAAAGAAAAAGCAGATTGTGCAAAGGCAGAGCCTCGTTTAGGGACGCTACAGTCTCCCCTGGAAACAGACCTTGAAGCTCTGCTCATTTGCTCAGAGCGGAGCTGAACAAAGTTCTTCAACGGTGGAGGAGCAGCATTATGGATTATTTTATGCACTAAACGGACATCTGAATACAAAACTGAGTTGTCAAAGCTTAACATTTTATATTTAACAAGTATATCACAATGATGATACTCTCATCATTTCCTGTCCAGGACTTTCAGGGCTTGTTTATGAAGTGATCTAATTGGTTTTAAGACACTCTTTTGTTTGCCTGAGACCAACATGATATGCAGTAATGAAAATAAGAAAAAATCATTGCATTCAAATATGTCTTAGAGGCTTCAACTGTTAACAAATTCCTAATATGTCTAAAGTTAGCTATGTTATATTTCAATACATGGCACATCTTTTTATTATGCCTTTTGGATGTAAGAGTGGAATCTAGAGTAACACCTAAGTATTTAAACTCATCAACATTTTCAATCTTTTGTCCATCTATATAAATATTTGGAAAAACCCTTTGTTTCTGTTCATTCAAAAAATACATGGTCACTGTTTTCTCAATATTCAGAGTGAGACATGAGTAACTGAGCCACTTTGCAGCTTTTTCCATTGTTAATGACAGTTTGGCAGCAACTTGTTCAATGTCTTTCCCATGTGCATATAAGACTGTGTCCACTAATATCCACTAATATCAAAAGCTGTACTTAAATCTAGAAGAACTAAAATGAAAATTTCCCCCTGATGAGACTGCATGTCATTTGTAACTCTAAGGAGAGCCGTCTTAGTACTGTGCTTTTGCCAAAAACCTGACTTGAATTTATTAATTTGTTTTTTACCCTCTATTTTGAGAAGTTGCTTACAAACATTTTTTTCTAAAATGTTAGATATAAAAGGTAGCTTTGAGATTGGTCTGTAGTTTTGGGGTAGGGCAGGATCAAGGTCGGGTTTTCTCAGAAAGGGCTGGACAGAAGCTGCTTTAAAATATTCAGGAAAAACAGCCAGAGGAAAGCGATTGGTTCACTATAGTGAGCAGAAAAGGGCCAATAGTATCTAGGGCCTCTTTGTAGAATCTTGAAGGTAAAATATCGAGGGGACAGTAGGACAAACGCATATGTGAAACAAAATCCAGCAAAGCGGGCAGAGAAATAGGTGCAAATCGGTGTAGTAAAAAAGGACAGGAGTAAGGAGGTGTAAGGGTGTATAACAGTAGCTCTGATTGTATTCATTTTATCAACAAAGAACAATAAGAATTTTTTGCAGTTCTCAACAGAGGGCATAGAAACAACACAGTGTGTGTTATTTATGAGGCGGTCAGTGGTTTTAAAAAGAAACATAATTTATCCATGGGGGGTGACTTGGCTGTGGAGGGAGACCTGGTCTTTTGCAATACAAACAGTAAGACCCCCGTTTGTAGTCAAAGCAGTGCTAGCTCTATTTGATCCTACAAATCACAACTGGTCACATAAATTCCACTTCTTGTCTCTTTTACTGACTTCAACACCTCCAATCTCTCCTACACCCACATCTCTTCTTCATGTGGATCTTTTGTTTGTCTTGTTCCTAGATGCCCTCACACCAACCAGAATATACTCATCTCCATTTGATTTCTCATTCTTATTCTTCCCTTTTTTTATCGGCCCTGAATCACCATCATCATTTTTGCCACCACTTTCAAATTTCATCTTATCCACCGTATTTCCTGAGGCGAACTTAGAAGGTCTATACCACA
The DNA here is from genome assembly GCF_046629955.1 of Centroberyx affinis. NCBI lineage: Eukaryota > Metazoa > Chordata > Actinopteri > Beryciformes > Berycidae > Centroberyx > Centroberyx affinis. The sequence continues at coordinate 104,230 of NW_027282239.1, forward strand.
GATCTATGGTCAGTAGACAACACTTACCTGTCCCTCAGACCTCTAATGGGATTTCAACATGACTCATGCTCATTCACTGAACCACAATTAGGAGTGACATTTTCTCTCTAGAAACGCTAGACACAGTTGACAGCAGGTTCCCATCTTACCATGACCTTCATTGCAAACGTATCATTAGTAGAGTCTTATTGAGATGTGGGCTTTTCTTAGATCTAGAACATTTTACGTCAAGCAAGCAGAACTAATATCACCTTGGCATCTAGGACTATACATGTACCAGATCTGACATGTTTCATTACCACTGTTACTATTCTTCTAACAAGCATTTTCCAGATAGCTATCCTGCTATAAAATGAGGAAAACTCTGTCCTTCTGTCTGTCTGTCTGCATCCATTTTGCTCCTCAATGGGTTGGCCAATCAATCTGAAACTGCACATGGGCATTGAGCATTGGCATAGGCAGGGACTGACAAAGCTGATTTTTCCATTTTCCCAAATTTATGCTGTTTATGTGCGCGCATCCCCGGGTATGGACTAGTTGCTCTGATTCGATAATTGTTGCTTACACTCACTTGTTGATGTTGATAATGCTCTCATTTCAGTTTTAGATGCTCTCTCAGTAAACAATAGATGAGCAAAGCAATTCAACAATATGAAATCTCCACCCTCCCCAAAATACAAGAAAACATAATTAATAAGAGTTATTTTCACAATATCTCCTTTTAAAACGTCAATTAAATCATCATCCTAATTGAATGCATTTGTGACTTTTTCAACACTTATTCTTTTTGACACTCAGATTGTGTATTATTGTCCTGGGATGAATGAGGAACCGAATCGCACAAGTTCACCATTAAAAGCACTCAATTCAGATGTGAAGAACTAAAGTATGGAAGCTGCTTTGCATAGGCTAATGGCTAACCAAACACATTTTAAGAAGCCATCTTTGCACTTAAATTTCAAACCCCTTTAGGGTTTTGACAAAGACGTGACTTTTTGATAATGCAGACGGCTATAAAAGGAAAAACTCTTGTCACTTTTTGGGCATAGTGCATAATATGGAAAAGTGGAGGCCAGGCTGCATGGCAGCAAGCAAGAATGCTGGTTTAGAATCACTAATAAGGTACCTGTGGTTTAGCACTAAGGACACTTCTGTCATACCTGATGCAGCGCTCCAATAATCTTGCGGGCCTCTTGGTACACAGTCTCCGCGCTCCAGTGGTCATTGAGACCTTTCAGTGCCTCTGCGACGCGATTGTGCTCCCTAAGCCACAGCGTGTGCAGGGAGGTCAGGGCCAGAGCCTCATTGGCTCGAGTGTCTCCGGCAGCGAAACACTCCACTCTCTCCGCCTGGGGATCCCTGGGATTCTGGAGGCAAGGCGACGGATCTTTGGCTACAAAAGGCATGTAGGGCCTACCTTTAGGATCCGCGAATTGGTCATTGATGGCCAGTTTCCCAGCGGGGCTAGAGAGGTCACGGAGGAAGCTCTGCATCTTCGGGGTGCTGCCATATACGGAGGAAGCATCCATGAACGACGTGATGCCGTTCAGCTGTTGCCGCTGTAGAGCTTGCTGAATGCCAAACTCAGAACTCACAAAGCAGGCGGGTGTGGAGCGAAAAAAAGGCATGCAGCTTCTGGCACCGGACGGGTCATGTGTCTGTAGAAAAGACATTGAAGAAATTAGGACAAATTGCCTCAATAACATCTTGGACTGCTTTTGGTGTGATTGTTTTTGTAGAACTCTAGTGCCAATATGTCTATATTTCTGTGTGCTGTACTGTTCTTGTGTGTTTCCAAAGACTGAATAAAGAAATATCCTCCTTGAGAACAATAAAATACTGTATGTATTGTCCATCTATCCATCTATCTATCTATCCATCCATCTATCATCTATCTATCTATCTATCTATCTATCCATCCATCCATCCATCCATCCATCCATCCATCCATCCATCTAACTCTCACTTAGAGAAAACTCTTGTGCTCTCGTCGTACCTCAATAGGAAAGCATGGGTGTACATTTTCACATGTGTTCAAACAGTCCATCGTTTCCATGAAAGCAGCCTTGCTGTTGCTTTGAGGGGTGAAGTCTATGTCATGGTTCATGTACTGGCCCCATTCCACCAGCAACTGAGAATAGGCATCGTCATTCCACTTAGTAGAGCTCTTCACTATATTCTTGCTGATTTCCCGGACCTGTTAACATAGTAGGATTTCATGTTTTTTGATGACAGTAGTCGTTACGGAAGAATTGCAACCTCGTTTACCATGTTTAATAATGAAATGCATTTTTTCCCCCAGCTTGTCTGTGCAGCGGCTTGTCATTTATCAGTCAATGTTTTTTATGATCTCATCATTAACAGGAGGGAACATCATTTCTGGGGAAGGCCTATCATGGCCCAGTCAGAGATTATGATTAGTCAACTATGATGGATGATAGCTTCCGAGCTCATTCCCATAATCATTAAGATAAATTATGAATAGATAAATAGATTAAGCTCAACAAAGGAGTTATGATATATTCTGGCAAGCTGCTTTTGTCACATCCTAATTTCTCCAACAAAAAAGACGCTGATTAAAAATGGGTTATGTAATTCCCAAGAGTCCAGGAAATGATTTCACCAAACCCAACTTTTTTTTTTTCTTTTTTTTTTTCAAAAAGAGGATGGTTAAGATTATTTAAAGCTTATTAATTATCTAAAACATTTTAGACGAGTACATTATAGCTTTGATTTACAGAGGTAAACTGCAGGTTGGATACAATTGATGCATATTCATGCATATGTTCTTTCATTAAAAGGACCCCAGTCTGGGTAATGAGTGCATACATTACCCTGAAATTCAATGCAAATATCAGTGCAAAACATTTTCATCTGCTGTTTGAGAGAAATAATGTTTATACATATGACTGGGAAGCAACTCTTTTCTAGTGATGGAAATAGTATTTTAAGGCACTGGCCACTGAATACAAATGTGACTGTAATCAGTATCATCTCCCACACAGTGCTGCTGTCACTAAATTGCTGTGGACTTTATCTCTAATAAAACAGATATAAATAAATGGAATGCTATATTAAGTTGGGTTTGCGGGGTGAGTTCACTTCATTTCTAATTTCTCCACCAAGACTTATGTGTCCTACAGACTAGCGTTTTGTAGATTACCGGGGGAAGTTGGAATCCATTATAGAGCCGTCCACGGTTCCAGCCCTTGGGTTGTCTCTCTCCGTCTTCGTATTCAGCTGGAAGCCATCTGACCAAGAGAGTGTTTGCTGCTCCCCAGAGAGGATTTTCCCTGGAAAAAGAATCATGAAGCATGTCCAAAAAGACAGCAATGCAAAATCGTGTATGTCCTCTTGGATTGCAACCAACCTCAAATTAATTATTTTTCCTCCAAGGTGGGCAAAAGTTCAAAATAGTCTATTTTTTCCCCCACGGTCGAATTAATATCAATTAAAGGTGCTGAAAGTGCTGCTGGCTGAGACATCAGAGGTAGGAGTTTGCTGAGATTACAGCAAAAGAAAGGCCAAACCTGTAGAGGAACTGACAAAGTGGTTCCTTTCTTGTATAGCTGCTGTTATATAACAGTTTTTGTAATAAAAACTAAACTATAACTAAATGATTCCTATATTCTTATTTATATTTCATGTTTCTTTGCTGTATCCTGTTACTTTTTCCTACAACATTGGCCGACTTTACCCACAGGCATCAATACAGGTTCATTTTATTTTATCTTAATTGTATCTTTATCCTAAGTTAGTGCCATACACATCTATTGCAGGTCATATATTAAGCCTGTATCACCTGTATGAAACTTATATAAATCCATTTCATTTAAAAATTTTAGTGTTTTAAATTACAGATTATGTAAATTGCCCTGTTAGGTAGAATGGCAGATTTGATATAATCCAAAATCATTTTTCACCTTTTTTAAGGTTAATTATATAGCAACAACCAAAACCTGTAGAGGTATAGATTGTATTTGTTTCAATTAGAACACCTTTTCTCACTCTTTTAGACTTGTGTTTGTGATTTTCTAACAGTACTTTGAAAAAAGTATTGCATTTCTGCAGTGATAAATATGATTTTACATGAAACTAAAAGCAACAGGCATGCAATCGTGCAAAAAAAAATAAAAATAAAAATAAATAAATAAATCATCAACTTGACTGTATAAGCATTAATAAGCGACAGCCAGGAATACACTCCAGCAGCCAATGACTGTTCAGGCTGTTAACCTATTCTGCTATTTTTTCCCAGACTAATTATTGTGGAAGTGAAGATTTCAAAAACAGTGACAGATATGACTGTGTTTGCTGGGCCTTGTCAAGACAAAGCCACAACAGTAAACGGTAGAGTGATGATTTTGTAAATGACTATGGAGTTGTTTTTTTTCATCTCAGGCTTTTTTTTGGAAAAGTGTATAGCTCTATTTTAGTGAAAACTGGGTCAAAATAATGCAATGCTCTGTTAAAACTGCTGAAAACACTTGGTGGGGAGCTGACACATTTTTCCTATAGAGAAAAACATATCCAGAACCTGTCTGCAACAGCATCTACATGCAGTCATGCATATGGTTATGGATGGTGAGTGTATCTTTTGTTAAGATGACAACATTCAAGAGTTTTCAGGTTTTCAGTGGTACACTTTGACTCCATTTGACCAATATTTATTGAGCACATATTTAGTTATTTTATTAGGATCCCCATTACCTGCCAATTTAATGACAGCCTGTCATTAAATACGCAATACAATACAAATTATCAATGATAAGATGATTAAAAAAAACAATAGTAATGAAAAAGGTTACAGGAAACAAATGAATTCAAACTAAATCCATTTATGAAAGTATTATTTAAAAATACACAAAAAATAGCAATAATAGCAATGAAATAAAATCAAAGTTTATATGGTAAATTTCATCAGTTCACTCTTGAGTGTCTTCTTAAAACTGTAATTATTCTTTGCTAGCTGATACTGATATTTCTAGTTGCCATCAGAAATAATTTGCCATGTGGGTGATTGGTTCCCAAATGCAATATTCATCTTTTGTTTGGGTGTTATAAACATTTGGTCGGCCCTGTGGTGGAGAAGCGATAAGAAGAGTCCATTAGCTACCTGTTATTGCAGAGGCCAGATATGGAGCGGTACTTGTCGAAATGGCATTGCTGCAGGCAGCTGGCTGGAGGAGTGGGGAGCGGACACCCTGACAGGTCTGCAATCAGCTCCACATCGTCCCATGAAAGCAGGTCTTGAGAAGTGATATGGTAAAGTTAACGCAGGCAAAATAATCTGGAATCACTATCATTTCATTTGGGTCAAACCTGACTGCCCTCCATATGTACTGTATGTGAGAATATCAAATCTGAAAGGATTCACATAAAGGGAATTGAGAATCTCCCCATTTTGTCTTTTTAACAGGTCTGTACGGGGATGTAGCGGTTGGTCCAAATCCCATAGATCCCATTGTTTATCTACATATTGGGTGAATTATTGAAGTATTAAAGTGATGTTGAACTTTGGTAGCACCTTGGGTTGTGTATCTTCCTCCATGATAAAACCCCCAAATTGGTGATTCTCTGCTATCTGTTGCTCCGGTAGAGGAGACTGGAGAATTTTGTTTGTTTTCTCTGTCCATTCACTGCTATTGTATGGAGGAACCGTCTGAAAATCACACTTCTAGCACATAAACGAACGCCAACAAAGCAGATTCTGACAGTATATAAAAAACTAGTCATGCTTCTGAACTGTGTTTAAGTGAATCGCTTTCTTTATGTTTATTAAATCTTTCAGTTTGAACAAGTGGAATTGGAGGAAACTTATGCCGATGGAATGAAGAATATAGTACGTTTACCAATAATTGTAAATAGAGAATTGACAATTTTGGCGGTTTTATCATGGCCAGGAAGCTACACAACCCAAGGTACTGCCAAAGTTTGACATCACTTTAAGAATAGTGGCATTGGAACAAGTAGAGTTTTTGGTTGGATTTGGGTTCGGTGTCCAGTTGGGTGGATATAGACTGTGACCCATATAGTGACCCATGCACCAATCCTTAACAGTGTTCTTTGTGATGTTCTGAGGTTTATCGATTAAAATGAAGAACAAACAGCCTCTTTCTCTTGTCGTTGCCAGGTGAGAGCCTCTGTATTTAATCTGCATGAAATGAAAGAGTGAAATTCGTTTGTACCTGATATGCTGAGATCCCTTTTATATCTCAGTCTCGCTCTCTTCTTTAAAACTTGCAGAGTTGTTTCAAAGACCTCGGCAGCTCGGGAAATCTCCAGGGTCTCGGGCTCGGCTTGCCGGAGGAATGTAAACACATGCGAGGGGGACCTGGATGTGCTTCGTCTACGATTCACAAGAATTGGTAGATAAAAGGAAACTTTTGGTTCCCTCTTTTCTTTCCTCACAAGATATTCTTTTGCTTAAAATGGAGACAAGATGGTAATTACAGTATGACTGCCACCGGTTCATTACCTTTGCCTGGTTTGGAGCAACGCTTCATCTACCATTTGGAGGCTTTCTTGATATGAAGAGATAAGCAACTCCCTGATGGTAGATGCTGGAAAATATATCACGCAATGAAAAAGAAGCATGAAAATGAGATAAAACAGCATATATTCACACAAAATGCAAATCAAACACACCAAACTCATAATCACAACTTGTATATCAGAGCGTACCTTAATGGCGCTACGTGTAACACTTTAACATCAATAAATCATTACCACATTCATTTTGAGACAGTGTAATTACTGTAAACAAACGAAACCATGGACGAGAAAATTCTCAGCCTCTACCAATACCAATTAACAATACCACTGGTGTGAGATAGACGTGACTAATTGTCTTAATTATGTAAGAAGTATTTTAATGTTGTAGGTCTGACTGCTCCGTATACTGTTGGGGAGTGTAAACTCTAACAATGCATCATATTTTATGAGCTTATTCTAATGTTTTGCATGTAAAACCTTATTCTGCAAAGTAACTAGCAACTCCAGCTGTCAGATAAATGTAGTGGAGGAAGAAAAGTAGAAAGTCTCACAAAATGGAAATACTCAAGTAAAGAGCCAGTATTATGGCAAGCATCCACTGTGCTGAAGTGTCCTTGAGTAAGACACTGAATGCCTACCAGCTCCAGAGACACTGTTCTGTAACTCAGTGGTTCTCAACGTGGGGTCCGGGGACCACCGGGGGTCCTTGAGGGGGTCCCCAGCAAATTGATGAATTGTTCAAATGCACCATTATTTCATTTACAAGACGTTAACACAATTAGAGAATGTAGAAGAATGGCTGTTTTGATCATAGTTGCACTGTTATCTCTCTACCTACAATAAAGATAGTCATGGAATTCTGGACAAAATCATATCTAACACTAAAATTATTCTCAGATTTGGGTCCGAGAGAAAAAATCTAATCAAATGTGGGTCCATGGCCCTAATGTGGACTAAATTAGGGATTCTTGATATGAAAAAGGTTGAGCAACGCTCCTGTAGCTGACCTCTGACACCTTTTGGAGGAGGGCAAAGGAAAGATAATTTTACAGACATCAATGTCTTATTATTTAAGTTAAAAGAAAAAAAACTAGAAATTTATGTAAATGTATAGCACTTAATTTTTGACTAAATGGTGCATTTGAAAGCTACTGTACTGTACGTTTCTGCTTATTAGATTAATGGTTAAAAACCATCCCTGCTCCTTTATGCATTGAGAAGGCTCTGCTGGTTTTATTTTTGTTACGCCTGTAGTGTTCTTTGCTGTTAAGTGCAGTATTTAATTTCTTGTGTGCTGCCTTCTCGCCTTACTTGAAAAACAGGTTCGTCTCAGTGTGACTTCACTTGGCAAAGGGTTAGAGGGAGATTTGCCAAAAGGATATTCATGGATTAAATTAAATAATGTGTTTTGTCAAATTTCTAATGAAAAGATTCTGGATCCTTGTTCAAGCAGTTAACATTTACTCAAGCTGGGTGGAATTACATCATGACAGGCTCAGTTTTTATTTTTTTGCCCCCCGAGCCATGTGGCACAGATGTTTTCTGTCTGAAACGGGAACAATCTAATTCCCTGACAAGCACTTTTATCCATCTGTTAATTTAATTGCATTGTCATGTGAACATAATTTGCACTGACAAAGAGGCTTTATACACCCAGTTCGGTTCAATTGGTCCCTCCTCCATTCTCTCTTTTGTAAAAGGTAGAATTAGGTTTGCACATGGACAATGGTTTTAATGATTTTGCACCTCTCTGCCAGTTTTGTAAGGCTCGTGTCATAATCACCCACTTTGCATACATTAACTTAGGAGACAGCCTACATTCATCAGTCTGAAGTCAAATGTCTCTTACTAGTTGTAGCATTATATGCTTTGCCAGGCCCCAGCACTGGATTAGCTCAGCCCTTATGCACAGCTATGCATAAATTACATCTTAAAACCATATGGCTGTCTGAGATTGTGTTGATAGTCTATGAGTCACCTACTCAACCACCTCTCCTCATTAAGCGTTATATGACTCGGTTGCATGATATGTGGAGACTAAAAATAAAGAATAATGAGAAAAATGAATGGGAAAATGATTAAAATGAGTCAAAAATTAGCTCTCACCCTAGACATATGGGATGTGATTTGTGTCTGATTATATTCTATTTAAATCAATTCTCTATCCATATCATTTGTGTTAGTTCACCATTATCTTACATTGTGGTACTTTTTGGGTGGCGACGATTAAAAACGGAACAGAAAATTGCATGTACATTTCAGCAACAGCAAAAGGATTTACAAAGATTTACTTACAGTTGAAATGTCTGGCTTCATCAGTTGCAACACTTGTGGGAATGATGCAGAATACAATCGCATGGATAATCAAGTTGAAATAACCAGCCATGCTTTGGTATTTTACATAAACGAGTTAAAGGTGTCACCCTATCACTGCTAGTTTTAAATGCTGTGTGCACAGTGTCTGCCCACCCGCTATTTATATATTCAGAGAAAGCTGTTTTCCCATTGCCAAGGTTAAGTAAACCAGCCCACAGTTGACTAAGTCAGAAATTCTAAGAGTCTCTGTTATACTCGCTTGACTGATTTGAAAACGCACTTCATCCCATTTCCCCTTGCATCTTTTAGACACTTATCTCAAAGAAGGCAGGTCCTGGAATTATATGCAACAATCATCATGTACTATGAGACAACATTATCAGATAATACTGATGATATGTTTTACTCTGATGGGTAGACTGGGCCAGCCAGATCAGTGTAAGAATTATTCAGAGCAACATCCAATGAGTACAAAAGCAGAATAAGCTCAAATTCCTAGGTCACCAAAATTATATGCGACTGATGGTAAGGAGTACAAGGGTCAGAACCAAAGTGCTCTCAGTATTCCTGTGAGTATAAAATGATCATGTGAGAGAGAAATACTGAGAAAAGAAAAGAATAAGAACTAAGGAGCAAGGTAGAACAGTGTGTAGAGATGACGATGATGAGCAACTTTTTGAAGGTCTTTTTGAGGTCTGGACACACTGGACATATGGCGGTGCGTATCCCTTCACAGCTTTGTATTCCAGCACCAGGTTTTTGAATTTGATATAAGCTGAAAGCGTGTAGGGAAGGGAATAACATGAGAGCATTTGGCTACAGAATTATTGATGATTTCCAGTGGCTGAAGACAGTATTTACTAAAACGCTGGGGGTGAGGAAGGGTCGGATTTGATGGATAGTAAAGAGTGCAAACTGGATCGCAATGTGGGCCTTGCAGTACAGTTGGTTGTCTGAAAGAAAACTCTCGTGCCAGGTCATGGTGGCTCATAACTATCATATGTTGTGGCTGGGTTAGGGTGTGGAGTTCTCAAAGCGTACAACCAATGACATCCAGTTCTTTAACCTTGGGTGATGTTTCCATTACGTCTATGCAAAAGATACAAGTTTTTGCCATGACACCCTCCGTTTACTGGCGAGGTGTAAGACTATGGTTGCTGCTATTTCTCAATAACCTCCTAGTTTTCCTAGTAAGACCTAACAAATTACAAACATCTTTTTGAATGTCAAATCTAAGTTAGGAACTTCACTGATATTTGCTAGAGAGAAAAAATAGGTGAAGCTTTCTTAGAATTTCCCCTGTTTGTGAAGAAGCTACAATAGCCATCGTTCAAATAAGGACTAAAGTGCTGTTATATTTTATTACAGGGACAAAATTTGATGGCAATCCATCACTTACAACTGAAGCAAGCTGTGATCCTGTGCAGATGCCACATTTGTCAACTCCTTCAGAAATAAGGGTGGCATTTGGCTCCTCAGTTAGTGGTCAGCAATTGCTCTTATCAAAGTCTGTCATTCAGGTTTTACTTTGATAGCTTCCAGCTGTGGGATGCCCTTCTTGCTTTTGTCCCTTTGGTTCCAGAAATCATACTATTTCCCTTCCGCCCAGTTATGAACAAGAAGGAAAAGAAAAGCCTATCAAACCTTACACAAGGCCGAAAATACTGTATGGACTGAATACTGCAGCCTCTGCTTAAACTCTGACAAATGACCTCACTGATTAAATATTGTAAGTGTGGTTTCTATACACCTCTGAAAATGATATGTTCGAAAGAAGCCGCAAATGTAATTATTCATCTGCTATATGATTTATCACAACCTTTCTGTTGGACTTTACATCAAGGACAAAGATTGTTTCTGATGAAAGACACCACTTTGCGCAAAGAGATTTCCCTGCAAATGTTGGAAGCCATCGCAATGCTTTTCATCCCATTATAGTGGCTGAGCCTACATCCAAGTTATGTATTCCTTTGACATTCAGTGAATTCACGGCATTGTTTCCATCCCCCCTCGCTGAGATTTGCAATGAGCTTAATTCAACACTGCGGTAACCTGTTTTTCAAAGTTTCTGAAACAGGCTTCTTGCAGCGAGAGAGGCCAAGCCGGCGGTCCTGTCGAGTCGGAAAGTTCTCCTCATCACAAAATACTTCAAGTTAGCATTCAGGGTCCAATGCCGCCAGCGGAGTCAAGTGTGAGAGTCACGGCCCATCAATAGTTTGAGCAATGTACTTGAACTTCATGCTTGACAAGGTGGTGATGCAACTTCATGATGCTGTGTATGAGGCAGCGCCCGGCGGTGACTTCAGCAGAGGGCTTAAGATCGTCTCATTTGTGGCTCTCTGTGCACTCTTGCTGCACGTCACGGTGTCTGGTTTCCCCTTCGACGCAAAACCGCCTCAGCTCAAAGTTCTCAGCAAATGAATCTCTCAGTTTGTAAAGAATGAAAATACAGCATATATCATAGCGTTGTGCTGGATATGAAACCAAGCAGTCCATTCTGAAGTACTTCTAACAAATCACCCGCTAATGATGCTTAAACCAGCCTAATTACTGTTCTATATATCTTAATTCACCCTTCTAGCTAAATGTACAGGGAGAGGATATTGTACTCATGTTCTCACTCTCAATCACTGTATGCTGGTTTCCCAATGCACAAAGCATAGCTTAAATGTTTCCTACACAAATTTCCCACATTTGCCTTTGGAAAGTAAAATAATACAATAAAGCGAGCATAGAGTAGCAAAAATAATTGAAGTTCAAGTAAAAAAAGGCTCTTGGCCACCAAACCGTGTATGGGGTAAAATTCTAAACTGGGAAGGTGGATTTGGTGCAGTGTTGCTCCTGCTGTGTGGAGCTTGAGGCATCCAAATCCTAATGGTTTTGTGAGAAACAGAAATAGATATGGACAGTGGAATGCATGCTCAACTCGGGCATTTTGGGTTTTTTTTTTCGTGGTGCCTGCTTGGGATTTATCTTTGTTTAACTGTTTCCATGGTGTCAAGGCTGTCAAACACAAAAAGCGTACGCAATCTAATCAGGGCCTGGGTCAAGCCAGGAATAAAGTGGCTACAGTCCTCCAAAGAGTGCCTAGAGGTGGGACCAGTTCACCCTTGCTCAACTCACAAGTAAGCCACAAGTCATGGCAAAGGAAGCCCAGTCGAGTCAAGTCACAGGTAGGATCAAGTCGAGTCCATTTCTTAGCTTTATGGATGTCATTAAGCTAATAATGTAACAGCAGTCATCATCAAGCTTTTGAGACTTTTGGGTCTTTCTCAATATGTGTCCTTATGTCCTCTATGTGTTTGATGTAATATCTACCAGTACAATTCCAAAACAAAAGCATGTTGAGACAGATGGACAAAGATCTCAGACATGCCAACCGAGGATGCATCAGATGGTGACTTGGCCGACGAGAAGGAATGACAAACCCCAAGATTCATTGCGTGAACGACGCATCACGTTCAAACAGCGCTAAAGTCCATAATGCAGAGCCAGTTGACACAGCTGGGAAAAGGAACAGCTGTGCATCTTAATTGACGGACATCAAGCAGTTCATCTCAAGCTGTGAGGATGTTCTCTGTACTCGTGTTCATGAGAAGTTCCTTCTCTCCAAGGCACCTTGGGAAGGAGGTTCTCCACAGGGACACAAGTATCGACTGGGAGTTCTTGGTTTTGATCACCTCATAATCCGTCAAAAACGGAATCGTCTTGATTCTACAGATTAAACCCCGTCTGTGTGACTTCATCCCGAAAACATCATTCGGTCACAACCCCACCCATCTTGCCTTTTGTTTCTTACTGTAAAATGAATTGTTAAAATCACCTATCAACCAATCAACTATTTCCCCTACATTTCCTGGTGCTCAAACGGCTTACAGTAATTTATGAAAGAGACATTGAAGCTGAAGCTTGAGCGGGAGTTTTAATCTTTTCCAAATTACAATAACTAGCCATGCTGAGCAAAAACAAGCTGTCCTCATTCTAATACATTTGCATTTGTTGTTTTGACATGAAAGGAAAAGTAATCTTTGTAATTACCAGCACAATATTGCCAAATTTGTCTTTTCCCTACAAGGACAAAAATGGTACCTAGCATTAAATGTGTTAAAAAGGTCCAACTCAAAATATAGTTACTGCTTTATTGATTTTTCTAGCTTTTAACAGTGTGGACAGTTTTCAACATTGACATTTCTACATTAGATTAGCTGAAACTTGAATGATCCCTGTGGGGAAATTGGGTCATTGCAGCATCAAAGAATAGGATATAGGTAAGAATTGAACAAATACATAGTATTGAGGGTAATACAAAAAAAGAATTACAACAAAAGGACACATTGAGGAAATACAACAAACGAGAGCTGCTGCAACAGGCCGCCACTAGCTTGGCGCCATCTTGGAATTCAACATTGCTAATAACACATTTACAAGTACAACATTTAGCTGATGCTCCTATTGAGAACAACTAGCAGTAACTGAAAAAGGGCAAAAGTACCAATAACAAAGAATAGAGGGGTAGGTTTTCAATTTTGAGAGACTAATGGTAGGTAGAAATGCAGGTGGAGGCCTAAGTTATCTGGAGTGACTCTGCAAGTTATTTAGGAGGATTTAGGAGGGACAGTGAAACAATAGGCATAATTGCCAGGTAAAGAAAAAGATGTACCAAGTACCCAGTAGTGGCAAAGTAGGGGAACCAAACTTTTATTGGACTGAAACCTAGGACAAGGAGGGTGCGGTTCCCTAGCTGGCCAACACCAGGGTTATTTGGATAGGACGGGTACAGGCCATAAATATGTAATTGGTATCCATTGTAATTGTTGTCTAAATAACATACCAGGCAAGTGACAAACTTTCATACCTCATTGTACCACAACCAGAGGAAGTGTGTCTCTCTTGTATAACAGTTATTAGAATAAACAGAGGTAAGTGATACATGTCAGTCTGGTTGGACCATAAATAATCCAATGTATCAATCTTTCAACTACGTTGTATTTAATGTATTAGCTCTAGGCTCACATTTTCATGTTGTTACCTCCGCCAAGGAGGTTATGTCTTGGTGAAAAATTGCATCAATGTCAAATTTTATTTTGGATTTTTGTGTGCAAATCATTGTTCAATAGCTAAATTTGCATGATTTTGTGCACAACATTGTTTTGTGTACAAGCTTGAAATGGAATGTGTATTGGAAACCACAATATATGTGAGTGGAAACTGGTCTCCATTTGCTTATGAGGCACGTACTCTTACGTTAGTGTACAATTATTGTTTCGCCTTAACAACAGAGGTGCTGCAGGGAAACTGAGCAACAGGGAAAAGAGAAAGTTTCTGTCATTACTGCTCAACTAGTCAATTTGAAGGTAAGAAAACCCCTGTAAAAGTTCTGCAGCGAATTTGAAATCCGGCCTCGACTGTGGAGCAACATCAGATCCTTTGTTTTCAGTTAACCTGTACTCGCGTATTAGAAGTGGGTGGTACAGAATGACGGTGAAAGACAGCGGCAGTTGCTTTATTTGAATTCCCTGTCATCTTGCCAAGTTAATGTCAGTTACACACCCATTGCTCATGGCATGGGTGCTGCCTTTCAAAGCGAAAGAGGCTTAACACCTAGGATAGTTAACACCCCATCAGCTCAGTCACCATCTTAAGGTTTAAAGATACTGTATGGAAAAAAACAAACATACTCATACCTTTACATAAATGGAAAAAGTGCAACTCCATTCACATTGTGTTGACAAACCTAAACGCATTTTCTAATTGCCAGAAATGAACACCATCTTTCATCCGTCTGCAATCGTCAGTCAATCTATACAAGTACAAAGATCATCTGCTTCCAAAGTTGTTTAACAAATTTTTCTTATTCAACATTTGATACAAAAATAGCAAGAACAAGATATACATATCAGTTGACTTTGTGCATAAAATACTGCGGGTGTGCCTCGGGTGCACATGACAATGAGGAAGTGTCTTCTTAACTGTTCATGTAGTTTCCAGGGAAGCTTTGGCTGCTCAGAAACACAGGGTCCATGGAGGCCACTTTGGCAGCGATAAAAGAATGTATACAGTGGAGGACAGCTGTCAGATTAGCGAACTCCAGCTCCTGCAAAACACAAGTCAAGGAGATACAGACATATCAATGGTTAGGTAGCGTTTGTGCCATGACTGTACCATCATTTATTAACTTCATTAAAGACTTTGAATTTTAGTTGGTTGTTTTTCTTCACTTGGAGGAAAAAGTTGGCCTTCACTTTCCCTAAAATGCCTGGTTAGCACTGTAAAGCAGTGGTTCTCAAAGTGGGGTCCGGGGACCCCCAGGGGTCCTTGAGGGGGTTCCAGGGGGTCCCCAGCAAAAAGGGGAATAATTTATTTTCACTATAATTCCATCCATAAGTAACACAATGACAGAATGTGTGACTATTTTGGTCATGGGTTTCATACACTTTCTGTAATAAAACATCTGAAAGCAAAAATCTTATCAGATGGGGGACCCTGGGACAAAATCTTATCAAATGGGGGTCTGTGGTCTAATTTGTGTCAGTTTAGGGGTCCTTGATGTGAAAAAGTTTGAGAACCACTGCTGTAAAGTACTGCTCATTAAAACCAAAAGGGGGAAAAATAAGCCAACGAAAATTCAATATGTTAATGTCTAGGTATTTCTTTAGTTTTGGAAAAACACATTTTGTTACCTTCATTTCTATTTGTTTGTTTTCAGCATTCTTGAAAAGGAGTTTTACCCTGGTTTTCCCATCGTCAGAGGAGCCTTTCAGCTGGGAGAACTTATATCTCCACAGCATGCTCTGCAAGGAAGGGAAGGGAAAACAAATCACAGGGATTTCAGTGATGAGTGCAGGATTTACAATATCACTCCCTGCAAAAGAGAGCACAGCATGATCAAGAACTGCCATTTCTACGCGTACATTACTCAGTGGTACTTTGAAGATAATGTTTTTTTTAAAATATGAATCATTCTTTCAGTGATGTGAAGATCATACAGTTTATCCATTATTGAGAAAGTCTGCAGACATTTTGTGCTGATACGTCACTGACTAAGGCTGCCAAAAATTTGAAAATGTACCTTAAATACACAGAAACTCCATTAAATCATCACTTAATAATGTCACGCTACCCTGTGAGGTAGGTAAAAAGTCACTTTATTCTGAAAATCACCCCATTGTGCCAGATAAGTAGCATTTCAGAGGCTGGTATAATATTTTCATGAAATTTCTGGGTTTTCAAGGTGTTTAACCTACATTTTCAAATGCGCTGGAAGCCCAAGGCAGCGGTGAATGAGCACAAAACATAGTATATCAATACAGGAAGAAGAAAAAAAAAAAAAAACGATGTCAAACAGCAGTCTAAGCTGCCATTAAGGCAAGAGCGGCACAGAACCCACATGTCAAAAACAAGGTTATTTTTCTTTTAAGTGTGAAGTCGGGAGCGATTTACCTTTGAAGTGCCTTCTGAGCAAGTGAAACCCGATCCAAAGTCTATGGTGAAGCACAGAACATTCCCCTGGCTGCTGCACATGTAGCTTTTGGACTGGTGAGAGAGAGTTTATATCAATACACATGCTGACACATCAATATTCACCTTATGATATACTGTACAAACATTACTTTGGTATAAGCATCAAATACTACACCCATAGAACCATACATTACCTTACAGCTTGTAACTATGGCTGTCCTGTACATAAATAGATTATGCCGATTTTTGAATTTGTGGGAGTAATAGAACCAGCTATTACCAACGGATGGATAAATCAGTTACTTAATATTCGTCACACAACTTAGTCTTAGCTCTGATCTGCTATTAGTGTTTTCAGATCAGAGTGAATGAGGCGGTCGAGTGCAGGAAGCGATTTAAAATTTCGCCAGCCTGCCAGTGTGTGGCTGCCACCACTCAGGCCACACTAATGCAAAATTGGCCTGAATTTAATTGGGGCCTAATGCATTTGTTATGGAGAGAGCAACCAAATAAGATCTCTGCCCAGCTAGAGCCCAAAATCCGGAACGTCCGTGACTGATCAAACGGAGCTATGTGATTCTGTGTCAATACAGTTTTTTTAAATCTACTAATTTCTGTGCAAAACTACTTGATACTTTTTGGATTATCTGCATGTCAAAAAAGAGCTGCAGTATGCGAACACATTTTGTACAAAGAATTCTCTTTTTTTAACCCTCATTTATCCAGATGGACATCCATGGTCATTGATTTTAAACAGTACTGTGTCCTGAATATCCAAATAAAGACTGTGGTTATGCTCATTTTAGTGTCATTTTTGAGAGCTGATCATAAAAATCTCTTTCCATATGTCTCATATGTGAACTCTGTAGTCCGACAACCTTCGAGTCAGGACTGGAAAATCTGAGAACATGAGCGAAATCTGATTTTTGTGCCCGGGCGGTTGGCAAAAGCCGCATCCCGCACAGCTTCCGGATAACGTCAGACACAAGACAGAAGGAAATCCGCTTCGGAAGCCGCGAATGTTTAACATTCATTTTGCCGCCGCTACACAAAACAAGCATGTGCCTCACAATGCTTCCTCGCAGGCCTTTTCAAAGCACTTCACATGTGAGCTTTCTCGCCTCTGTGGAGGAATATAGTGGCTTCACTTGCCACTGTGCAGAAGCCATGTCTTCATTTTTTTTTTTTTTTTTTTTTTTTTCCCCAGGAATCCCACTCAAATAGAATACCAATTCTGACGTTCTGGCTTTTTCTTTGACACACTCTGACTGGATTTTCAGGTGTTGCTCCTTTATTTCTCTTTCACTCGAGACCAGAGAGGAGGCACGCTGATTTTAATTATAGAGTACAGTGTGCATTGAATGCAGCATGGGACTCAACAGTCCTTTTACTGAGAGTGTTTTCCGCACGCAGACCTCAGCCCCCACGCTTTGGTGTTGTCTGAAATTCAGCTGTGAGGGGGATAAGAAACAGTGGCAGGCCAGCCTTAAAGTTCTTCCTGTCACCTCATGTAAGACTTTGTTGTGACATGGCGAGCGCCGACTCCACTTCGCTAATTAGGAGGGATTTCTCAGTGGGAATTAGCAAAGCAGAGCAACATGCTATATATATATATTTTTTTTTTCCAGAAAATCTCCTTAGCTAAATCGGAGAGGTAAATCCATGGGTGGGGAACATAACAAAACAGAGGACAGGTGTAGGAGAAGCTCTTTTTTTCCCCCCCCTTACGCTTATGTGACATAAGGAGGCAGGTAAGGAAGGATTCTAGGACATGAGAGATCTACAGTCGTTTCTCCTTGACATCTACTAAAGGAAGCCTTCCTCAACAAATATTATGACATTGAACAGATGTTGATATGACAGCCTGCATTGAAAACCTGTGTAAATATGGCACCGAAATCAAAGTTGAGACGCCGTCTGTAGCTGCTACCTGCATCGCTTTGCGACATCACAAACCTAAATAGCTCTCTGATATCAGTTCAAAACGGTTTCCAAAGCTGTTTTTTTTTTTGTGTTTATTCGGTTTGACATTGAACTTGGCCCCGTCCCGCACAACGCCGCCCGTCAAATGCTTGCTGCGTTGTATGATTAGAAAACAGTGTGACAACCACCGCCACACAGCATTCACTAAGATTAAAACACCTTATTCAGAATTCCTCTCATTTGACACGTCTGTGCCAAACATATTTCTATATTCTACGTTGATATTTGTAAATATCACCCTATCTCCGTCTCCTTTTTTATAGAAAGGTAGTGGTAGTGATGAGAGAACTCCAATATGAGGTAATCAAGTTTTTTTTCTTTTTTACATCAAAATCGAAGTTCAACATTTTAGTTGAAAACTTTAAAGAGTAACTCAACTAATCTAAAGGTAAAAAGCATGCTACTGATCTTTGGTGCCAGATGATGTCCCCACCTGTTGTACTGTAAAGCTGACATCACCTGGCACCAAAAATAAGCCAATAGCAGACGGTAGTTTCAGTGGCATGCTTTTTACCATTAGATGTCAGGCTTTACACACATTTGGGTTTGGGCTTTAGTTACTCTTTAAATAGCATTGGTAAAAAGTAGGGCTGTGCAAAAAAAAATCAATACAGCTGAGTATTGCAATATTTTTTTCCATGATACTGTATCGATTTTCCAGCCCCTCGTATTGATACATTAAAAAAAATTATTCATGTTTTAAACGGATTTAAAATGTCCTTAAATTTCCCTCAAATCCCTTTGAATTAAATAGTTTTGACTCAATTTGTCCGCTGAGTTATCAATATAATGTGATGTACATGTTAGACTACCCAGGTGGTACACAGCAAGTTGTATTTTCAGCTCTATTTTTAAATTTTCAGTAAATTATGTAGAGTATTGCAATGTATTGCAATATGTATCGTATCGCAATGTATCGTGATACAATCGTATCGTGACCCATGTATCGCGATACATATCGTAAGGTCCTTGCCAATACCCAGCCTTAGTAAAAAGTACAGTATATCTTAAAAGGGAGGATAAAAATGTTTCCTTGTCAAGATGGTTAGAAAGGCAGTCAGAATCTATTGAATATTTAATATCACCAGATGACATTCAAATACTCTCAAAACTAGTTTTTCAAAATATATTTGAACTCTTTTTGCTTGAGCGTAGGTGCGGTTAGTAACCTAGCCCAGGCATTGTCAAACAAGGCTCAAATCACCATCAATCTAAATCTACAGTAAATGACTTAAATACCTTTTTTTAAACCTTTTATTATTTTTTGGCATTCTTTTTGGTGGGATCACATGACAAACCGATGACGTCACGGGCACACTAGCCAACTGAGCCACTAGGATGCCCCCATAGAAATTACATTTTATAACTTTGAACGTCGAGAGCTCTTTTATGTGACAAACTGCGGTGAAATACGACACAACATTACCCCTCGCCGTGAGCTAACAGACCCTATCAATGTTTAGTTGGATTTCATCATCTCACTCCATGCTAATAAACAGAAAATGAGAGGAAAGGTGCAGCTTGGACAAATATTCCAGCTACGCCCCCCCCCTGCTTCCATCCCCATCCGTAATGTTTATTTAATGCCCGCGTCCAGTCAATTTGAAGGTTAGCCCAAGTTCGACTCTGCTGAGTGCTCCTCAGAAGCCACAGGAGGCCCGCCTAATTGGCTGGAGAACAGAAAATCACGGGCTAATTGAAATCCTTCATCACTTCCATTGGTTTCCCGAAGGACGGTGTCCCAAGTTTGCATCATTAAAAAATATCATCCTCTATACTGTTTGCTTTTTTTAGTGATAAGGGCAAAAAAAAAAAAAAAACTGTCCACGCAGCCCCCCCGACTTGAAGTTCAGCATCGCTCATGGAGAACACGTACTCATAAACCACGAACCTGCCGACCTCCCGCCTCTCTGCCTCTTTGTCTTGTTTGCTTTGCCATCTCGTTAGAATTGCCCGCGTTATTGTCCACTTTATTGTTTTGTCCCGGCACCTCAGCCGTCCCAGTGGGGGGGATCCCTCTTTGAATTGCCCTGCCCAAGGTTTCTTCCGTTTACTTTTTTACCTTATAAGCTTTTTCTTGGGAGTTTTTCCTCATCTTTGCAGGGTTGGGTAGGAGCTATTTTGTATCTTGTGCTTTGTTTCGTTTCCTTTGTTTCATTTTGTGACAAACTGTATTGCATCATTTTGTTGTGTGACTGATTGTTGATTAGTTAGACTATGTTTGTTCTCTGTAAAGTCCTTTGAGACATGCTTGTGTGATGGAGGGCTACAGAAATGAACCTGACTTGACAAACTTAAATCTCACTTTAGACTTCTCAAATACTGGCAAGATGATACTGATGAGATATAAAAATGGGGTGGCTGTCAGAACACAGAAATGTGTGTGTGAGTGTGTGTATGTGTAGTAGCAGTATCCATTATACAATCAATGAACCACCCGGAGTTTGTGTACATTTTCGACCACCGTTGCACGCTGCAATCAATTCTCAATCCTCCGATTTGCTGCTGGGTATCAGAAAGGTGTGAAACAGATGGGATTCACACACTATGTAGGGCGAACCATCTTCTCACCATGCTATAATATAGTGTTTATCAGAAAAAATGACTAACATACATTGACCTTACTTTTACAGCAGTTAAAGGGTCAATAAGTACGATTTTTACTGCCCCATAGCATAAACTGACTATAACGTATCTGCAGGGGTTTGGTCAGGGTTGTTGATCGATGCCGATGACTCTTTATGAATTATAATTACTTGGCCAGGTGCTGAGATTCCTGGCTTTCAAAGTTCGCTTTCCAGTCTCTACTCCTCTGCATTCCTAATCTCCGTTCTCGAGCCAAAAAAAAGAAAGAATGTATTTTCCAGTATTCTGCATGGTGATATATCACCTCTTCACTAGATGTTTCTGTTGGATCTCTGCTCTAATTAGCTAGTTTATTCTCTACTGTGAAGCTGTGATTTTGATCTTTATGTCAATTACAGGCCACCGTAGCTCAAGACTACAGAGTTGTGTAGGAGGAGACAAGTTCAGTGTTGTTACAATTCCTACTGGTTGTGGATAGAGGTCATAGATTATTTAATACTCCTTTAAAAAAAAAATTCTATCATTAAATTATATATTGTTCAAATTCTGTTTTGTTGCATCGATTCAGACTTTCATCTTGCCTATAGAGGGTGGAAGCAGTGGTGGTGTTGATTCACTGTCTTGTTTTATACTGGTTATTCATTTATTTATTTTTAGAAAACTTTACTCGTTTTGTTCTTTTCGCAAAGCACACAACTGTATTTATATTTTTACTGTGCTCTGCTCCTGGTTAAACTGATTCTAAACCAACTTCCAAAGGAATACCTAGCGGAGTTTGTTTTACAGGCGTTTAAAAGCACCACGGATTATCTGTGTGGGAGCACCCCCCCTGGCAAAAAGCAAGTCTTTTCCGAGTATAAAACAAAACTAAAACGCATTTCTCAACATCTGGGTCCTTTGTGATCTTATGCCTGAACAACTACATTACATGGGGATTATATATCTTCAACAAAATAAAGCTATCCTACAGTAAAAACTTGAAATGGGATTGAGTTTTAATCTTTACTGCAAACTAATCATGTCACTGGAGCATCTACAGACTGTCAAGGTGTGTCGACAAATCTACCCATTAGACTGTAGATCAAAGCGCATTTCAGCACATCAAAATGCTCTTAACAGCTAAGCTGCAGGGTATGGACGAAATAATCTGAACACAAGCCTTCTCATAATGCAGGCCCCTCATGGCTCGGCTGTTGTGGGGTGCATTTTTATAGAGATATTCTTCTGCCTAAACAAATTGCATATAAACGAACCGTGTGGAAACGGCTCACTCATAAAATCACGATTTGCGAAATGAAACCCAGTTTCGGCAAATCCCAAAATGAGTTTGTGAAGTTTCGCGAGTGCAATCTCCATGTTCCAACTACAAAT
The DNA here is from genome assembly GCF_046629955.1 of Centroberyx affinis. NCBI lineage: Eukaryota > Metazoa > Chordata > Actinopteri > Beryciformes > Berycidae > Centroberyx > Centroberyx affinis. Next base: position 126,442 of record NW_027282239.1, read on the forward strand.
CATCATTTGCATCTTTAAATTGACACACAGATTATGTTTTACAGCTCTTGAAACGATTGTGTTTCGGGGCTTTGGCACTAATCTCTCTGGCAGAAGAGGAATGTGACTCATTAGGGCTCTTTGGGCCTACGATATTGAGTAAGAGCTATTCAACGCAAATGTGTTGAATAGCAGCATGCTTTGTTCTGCTACTAGTTGTGTGCATGCTTTGATGCATTATTATAAGCCTCTTTCACTAAATATTTTCAGATGTAGCCTTCAGATTCCTGCATTTGACTCTAAGAATAGGTCACAGTTCAGTTAGATCTATAACCACCACATGTGTTCCATAATTCATTCATGTAACACTTTTTGCCATGTGCATGGGTGGGCATCCATGGTCCATGAAGTCATTCCAACCAAACACTACAGCAGCAGATTTCATTGATTAGTTCCTGCTCTCTGGTTGAAGGTGTGCTAATCATTGAAATCACCTGATATCGGGTCTCACTCATAAAACCCTGCGGTAACAGAATAGCGGCGTGCAAAATCTGCGACCCAGTGATTTTACCAGATTCGGAAATTAACCACAGCTGTGTATGAATACTTTAATAAATATCATTATTGTTATATTATTGTGTTTGTGAATCATTATTTTACCAGTGAGCTGTTACAAAATATTCAGTCTACGTACTATTTGTTTAGGCAGACATACATTTATGAGATACTATGGTCCACCTGTTCCTTAGGTATGAACTTCAAGATTGAGAACAATTCCTAGATCAGAGGGGTCCTCGGGACCCAGAGCCCTGCTGGTTTTCATTCTAGCCGTGTAATAGGGACTGATTTAGACCTGAGATGCCAAGTGAATGCAATCAACTAGCTGGTAGGATAGAAAACAGCAGTAGACTGAATCCCGAGGAGTTACAAATACACAGAGATAGAAGAATGGACACTGAACAGAACGGTTCAATTTATGTGGGAACCGCTGTCCTAGGTGATCCTCTTCATCTCTTGATGCATTCCTGCAGTGTCTTCATTCTGTATGACGACACCTCAAATAAGAAGTGAGCTTGAAAATCAATAGCTTCAACAGCATATAATGCTAGAGAAGAACATCTATAGAATCTACTGTAGCTATCCTGGCTGACATTATTAAATGTCCTTTTTCACTGCCACCATTCAAAAATCAATACAAACTCCTTTTTGGCTGCAGATTCAACACCCATCTGACTCAATAATGTCTTCATTTCCAGAACCATAGCATTACTTAACAAAGGACTCCACTATTTTATATCAGTGTTTCTAAGTTTATCTACTTTTTCTGTCTTGTCATTTACTATCTGTTTAACCATATTGTCGACAAGGTCCGCAAATAAGCATTTCATTGCTATGTACTATGTCCTAAATATAGACTATGCATGTGACAAATAAACTTGAACTTCTGACCCTCTCCCATGACTCATCGTTTCTGAGGTGCTTGGGGTTGCCACAGTGCCTTGGTCTTCAAGAGCCAAATTTAGAAGTGAATGTAACTTTAACTCTAAATATTCACACCTTAGTCACAATTTGAATCTCCCATAATCCTCTTCCCATGCAAATGAGTTTCAATTACATCACAGGACAGGAGAAGTTACTTCTGAGTTCTCCATCATTAGTTTGCATGGACTGCTGCAATATAAGGATGTATATGTATATATACATACACAGCTAAATATTTTCATGATTGTAAGACAACACATCCTCTAGCATTTTATAATGTTCAGTTGCTGTTAGCTAGTGAGCCAAAAAGCCAAATGTCTAGCTGATCAGCTAGATAGCCAGAGAGCTGAAATCACATTCAAAGAAAAATATAATTAATAAGATCTATATCATCATCACCAAAAATGCACCATGGGACTGTACACAATCTGTACTTGTTGACGCTTTGTTGTGTGTGTATTTTCTATAAAATGCTTGCTTGCTTGATACTCATTACATTTTGAGAAAGAACCGATGAACCAGAAATTCACGTATTTATCATAACATTAAATATGTTGTTGGAATGTCAGAGCAGCATCAATGTAGCATGGACCATTCTTCCATGAGAATCCTAACTATTGAATGCTTCCTTAACAGGCAGTGGTAAACACTGCATAAGTGAAGTTTCAGAAGCTTTTAAATACGGCTTATTGTTAGGATCATGACATTTGGCTAACACATTTTAAGCTTTTTAGCTATTTAATGAACAATGAATTGCATAAAATAGGCCACGCCCATCGTGGGGAAAATCACTGCACCGCTCTCCATTCACTTTGTGTGACTGAATGCACATCATTGTCATTATTGCCCAAATTAAACATGCCTAAAAGCTGTTGTGTGTTGGGCGTCACAGCCAACAAACTTAAAAACCACGAATTACAGTTTTTTGGGCTCCCGAGTAAAACAAGGAGCCGTTAAGAAAAATGTGGATCCAGGCTGTAAGGAGAGAGGCGCTGACAGTGGCTCATGGTAGAAGAGGGGGAAACTTTGGGACCCCGAGAGTAAATACACTTATGTGGCCAGTATTTTGTCACTGGCAAGTAAGTTACCAGTAATTATCTAGTAATATTCTTGTACGACAACCTGTATGCTGTCCTAACATTAGGCTGCTACTAACATTACTGAGCCAGTTCCTCTCTATAAAACAGATGAGTTGTGTTCATGTGTGGGTCTCAGGATAGTTTGCTCCAGTCCAGGGTGAAAAAGTAATGAGAAATCTCACTGACTTGTTAGCTAACATAAGATAGTCAACAACAATCCACTTTAATAACCAATGTCACGTCAGCGTCGCTCAAACTTATAGTCTGAAAAGCATAGCTGTATTTCAGATTTTTAAATATTAAGTGAAACTATTCAAGGTCAATTTATTTTCTTACCTGGTGATTAAATTAAGTAGTGGTAAATCTCAAAGTATTTCACTTCAGGTCACTGTGTGGGATCATTTATCCAGCTTTATTAAAGTAATGAAATAGGGCATTGATGGAGGCCAATTAAGTTCATTTTTTCAATGTACCTTCTCCTCTCTGTTGGAGGCAGGGTGCTGAAATAATTCTTTGACAGACTTGTCTACTCGAAAACAGGAAAAACCTTGTCAGACTGTCCATGTCTGAAAAGATTTCCCCCCAATCGCCGCTTTGTTAGTGATATTGTTTTCCCCCATGGTGGGTGTGGCTTTCAAAGTATGATGCAGTATGTGTCTATAAGGTTAGGGGCCTTCTCATTCTGGAGGGCATGACTCCCATCAGGAAACAAATGCATAATGGGATGAAGGTGGTCCCATCAAATTTTTATGTCAGCATTACCCTTATGCTCTCAGATGGACAAGAGATTCATGGACCAAACTACACCAGTAAATGCACTCTCTCACATTTGACCATAAGAATATTATATGACTATTTCCATAAGCTGATAAGGTGATGTCAGTGGGATGAACAAATTTCACAGAAAAAAGTGCAATACTTATTTGTAATTTCATCTGCATGTTTTTGGCTTCACTTGTAAATGAATAAAATGTAATTTGGGCGTATATGAGAAATACTGGTCCCTGCTACATTTTGGCATTTTCTTAAGTCTAAGGAATTAGCATCTGCAGAACTAACTGGAGAATGTAATTGAGCCCTGTGGAATTAGGACTCTAAACTCTCAGTGACCACATGAGCCCTCCCAAACATTACGGGATTATCCATGGTTCCTAACACTTTCAGATTGATGATGTTGTTGCTTAAGCTCGAATCAACTGAGCTCATACCCACAAAGTCTGCCAGAAACTTGGGTGTCATGATTGATGACCAGCTAACCTTCAAGGAGCATGTGACTTCTGTTACTCGGTCATGCCGATTTGCTCTATACAATATCAGGAAGATCAGACCCTACCTGTCTGAGCATGCAGCACAACCCCTGGTACAGGCTCTTGTAATATCACGCCTTGACTACTGCAACTCCTTACTGGCAGGGCTCCCGGCCTGTACTTTCAAACCTCTGCAGATGATCCAGAACGCGGCGGCGCGTCTGGTCTTCAACCAGCCCAAAAGAGCACATGTCACTCCGCTATTCATATCCCTCCACTGGCTCCCAGTTGCTGCCCGCATCAAGTTCAAGTCCTTGATGCTCGCCTACAAAACAATAACCAAAATGGCTCCGACCTACCTGAACTCCCTCATTCAGGTCTACGCTCCCTCCCGCTCACTACGCTCTGCCATGGAGCGGCGCCTGGTGCTGCCACCTCAGCAAGGCCCTAAGTCTCTAGCCAGACTCTTCTCTTCTGTGGTTCCCCGGTGGTGGAACGAGTTGCCAAACTCCATTCGATCCGCAGAATCCCTCTCTATCCTTAAGAAAAGGCTAAAGACCCAGCTCTTTAGCGAATACCTCCTTTCATAAAAAAAAAAAAAAATTTTGATGCACTCTACGCATTACCTCATAGCACTACCTTGTAGCACTCCCTCGTAGCACCTATGTCCTGTTGGACCAGAACTTAGCTTGTTGCACTGTCTCGTAGCACCTTTGTCCTGTTGGACCAGAACTTAGTTCTATAGCACTTACTCTCGTTGTTCTCTCCTATCTAGAAACTTGCTTGTGTTGTATGCAAATCTCATGTGTATGTCGCTTTGGATAAAAGCGTCTGCCAAATGTGAAATTGTAATTGTAATTGTAAGAGCCAATGCCCTGCACCAGAGTCAACTACGGTGTTTGCTGGTATGATACTAACATGCTATTCCACGGGACAACTGATGTAAGAGGGAGCCGTTTAATTGTAGCTGGTTCCCATGTTGACCTGGAAAGGATTTCAGTCTGGTAGTGAGTCAAATATCTTGTGACAGGTGCTCTGCTTTGCATTATTTATAAATGTCTCTAGTTAAGGGTCCTGAGCACCACAGCCCTCGGGCTTCACAGCGTTTTTAGCCTTTATCTTTGGTTGGCCGCACTTGAGGGGTGAAAGGGTGGGAATGGGGTAAAATTATAAAAGGCACCGCTGGCCATTCCATGAGGAGTCTGACCTGACATGTGGCATACTTTTATTTATTTTTTTTATTCTTGACCACAATGTGTGATTATGGCTATATGGAAGCATGGATGAGGGACTGATGACACCGTAGATATAGATATCATTCCTATTAATGATTACAGACGATAAAAAATCAGTTTCAGCAAATTTAGGATTGGGGCACTGGCATATACATAGTGTATAAGGTGATGTAACCATTGGAATATCCATCCAGTGGATAATACTAAGAAACAAGGTAGGTGACCTGACTAGAGATATTCTTAGTTGTCCAACAGCCACAGGATTTTGCTGACATGCTGAATACCCCATTAACAAATCTACTGTTACTGTCCTCCTGCGAATAATTGCAGTCATACAAACTGCCCCGTTTAGGTCAAGTGTATATCTAGTATCAGACCAATAATTATTTATATATTACTATGATACCCGAGGTGTGCTGAGGTGTGAAGAAAACTCATACAATATGGGAAAAAAGAGGCAATTAAAATGCCGAACTGACTAAATGTCTTAGTCAGCCAAAACCACCCAACAACCGATCAACAAATTTACTTATCAGCACTTTTACAAGGAAACACAACTGTACCTCATGCCAGTGATTTCAGTTGGTAAATGGGCAATAAGTAGGGTTTTTGCTGCCCTATAGCACACATTAACCATAATATATCAGCGGGGGTCGATACAGTTATTGATCAATAAGTCGATTACTCGGCCAGGTGCTGAGATTTCTGGCTTTCAAAACTCACTTTCTGGCCTGTTGGGGGTGGCAACTGTACCAGAGACTTGTGTAGGAGAAGATAAGCTCAATGTTGCTGTAATTCCTACAGATCGCAGATACAGGTTGATAGAGCTCATAGATTACTTACTGTAATGCCTCTTTAACTCTTAAGGGTATCAGTGATGTGTCTATGGGTGAGTATTAGGAGCAGGACCTCTTAACATAGATAGGATGCAATATAATCCAGTCTAACCTCTAAAAAAAGGTCAAGTACATGTTATAAAATATTAATGACATCCACTTCCCGAGCATCGCTGAACTATGTTCTCTCCACAAGTTCATCGCCTCCACACTTAACACATATTTGCTTAACAGGCAATTTAATGGCTCAGTGAGGTGAAGAGTAATTCTTTAGGGTCCTCAAGCTAAATGTATTTAAACTAACAATAATGTTTATGGGGGACCAGAACGCTGCCGGGGCTTCTTATCTGAAATGCAATTAATTTCCTTGAAGGGAGAATTAAAAGCAGCACAGAAGCCGAAATGTGTCAATAGAACACACTTTTCAGCAGGTGCGATCATTTATCACTGTCGAGGCATTAAATGGGTAGTGGGAAGGAATAGTCTCAATGAAAAAACAAATGGGGACAATTGATCAACCTTTCCTTTTAAACTGTGGTTAACTGGGGCTTAGGGCATGAACAAGACTATCATTTATAAGAAGTCTTTACATCAACAGATCCTTAATAAAACTCACATATTAGCTTGCAATCAGAAAGGTTGCTTAACTAGTTTACTTCTTTACTATCTATAATGCTTATCCATATCAATATGCATGTACGTCCCCACAGACATTTGAGACCGACTCAAACAGAAATGCAAAACAATCTGATTATACGTTCCCTTTTTGACATTGTCTGTATTGCATCTTTTTAATTACTTCTATCACTTCTATCAGTTGCACAGTCAATCATTCTGCAACATGCGCCGACGGCTGAATCTGTGTTCTGAATCATAATATCAAAATGTTTGGAAGCACAGAAAAATTATAATCCAATTACGAATTGCCTTTTCCCAATGATGAGCTACGGTTTCTAATAGATTTTGTCAATTTCGTACAACATAATGAGTTTGGGGGCAACAGAAAGCTAAGGATTGGAGAGGCAGCCTTCTGACTTGAATGCTGCTTGTTCAAATCCCCAGCCAGGTGGGGGAAAGTATAACTATGAAATTAAAAAAAAGCTCATTTGGGTGTAAAAGCTTGATCTTGATGACTATACAGGTAAGAGACTTCTCTGGTTTCTGGCTTTGGGAGAGAGTTGTTCATGTTCACAACCCTGACAAAAGGCTCTAAGACTATTATGTAAATTATAAATGGAGTTGTAGTTTTTTGTTTAGACCTTTGCATATGTTTCTGTTTATCCATGCACTCAAGTTTAATGTCATTATGCACAGAAAGGAAACTTAATTCTTGCTATTTTTTGTATTTAAAGGTGGTACATGTAGCATTTTGACTTGAATTTGATAAATTTTGAGACATTAGTATAATACCATTGCTGAGAAGACTGGCAGCCTCTACCGGCCTCTACTGCATTTTACATTGTGTGTCTCCAGGTTGGATATGGTGGGAAACAGGAGCCGTTTTTACTTTGTAAGAAACAGGCAACTTTATTCCAGTTCCACTATTCTAGCTGCATAGTTTGGTCTGAATACATATTGGCTGTTATCAAGTCAAGACAGGTATCGGCTCTTATTCTTCTTCTTGCTCTTCAACACAAAAGCGTGCAAAGCGGCAGCAGGGAGGGGAAGGGGGGATAAATAGCAACATCCTCTTTGCAATAAGAAGCAAGCGTGGGAAATGTGTTTTTAATTTAGAGGAAAAAAAAAGTGGGGGAACGTTTTGCATCAAATGCTGTCTGGCCTTGTCGACCCCCTTCGCAAAATCCCCTTGTGGTACCCAAAAAACCTGCCATGTTGTATTTGGAGGCACTCACTCGTATTCTCTGCACCTCCATGAAGACGGCTCTTTGGAAGGACTTCTCCCAGATGGCCAGGTCGCTGGCCAGCTCGACCCTGAAGGTGTGGCTCTGGCCGTGGCCGACCAGGATGCTGAAGCAGAGAGAGTCGCTGTCCTGCTGCTCGGGAGAATGCTCGAGCCCCAGGTAGAGCCTCGCCTGGAGCCAGCAGTCCTCTGCCATCCACAGCTGAAACACATCCAGCAATACCTTCAGTGCCTTGAAAACTACAGTATGACCAAGCCTTACATACACGTTTTGAAGAACACCTTGACATTGTGGATTTCAGTGTCTGAATTGGCTCTGCATGTATCTACAAGGGATATGATAAAAGGCAAATTCCAGTTATTGTAAGCACACTGGCAGTGGTGGAAGAAGTACTCAGATCTTTTACTTAAGTAAAAGTAGAAATACCACAGTATAAAAATACTCTTACAAGTAAAAGTCCTGCGTTCAAAATGTTACTTAAGTAAAAGTACAAAAGTATTAGCATCAAAATGTACTTAAAGCAACAAAAGTAAAAGTACTCATTATGCAGAATGGCCCATTTCAGAATAATACAGTATATATTATATTATTGAATTATAATTATTGATGCATTAATGTGTAAGCATCACTTTAATGTTGCAGCTGGAAAAGGTGGGGCTGATTTCCATTACTTTATATACTGCTGGGTATATTACAGTAATTTATAATAATACATCACAATGAATTAGTTGATTATATTTTGTATTAATAATCTGAATCTGCAAAGTAACTAGTAACTTAAGTTATCAAATAAAGGTAGTGAAGTAAAAAGTACAATATTTCCCTCTGAAATGTAGTGGAGTAGAAGTATAAAGTAGCATAAAATGGTAACTCAAGTAATGTACAAGTACCTCAAATTGTACTTAAGTACAGTGTTCGAGTAAATGTACTTAGTTACTTTCCACCTCTATACAACTAGACATTCAAGTAGTCTCTTCTCTTGAACTAGTTAGCTTGCAGCGAGCTATGCCCCTTGGTTAAAATGAATAAGAGGCATTTCTCGGCAAACTGGAGGACAAATGTAGAAACTAATGCGACAAGTGCCTGAAGAAGAAAAGAAACTATAAAATTCAAGATGTCATTCTCTCTTCAACACGGATACAGTGCATATACAGTCACTAGTGCTTTGATGTGAATAAACAGTGTTAAGATGATAACAAGGCTTTAGTTCAGTGATGAAAGATGATTTTCTTTGGGTGACCTTGTGCACACGTCTTTCAGCTCTGTAAAGACATTCAGTATCACAGGTATGGTTAGTCCATTTGAAGTAAGATCAGATTTCCAATAGCATGCTTTTTCTTGAATGGTTGATAATGAGCAATATTGAGCCTTAATTATGGCTAACACAAAAAGATTTAAAGTTAAGAGTTAAAAGAAAAACAATCTTTACAGTATAAGCATTGAAGATCTTCGTAGATACAATTTTAGCCATAGCATTTTTACTGTTACATATTACAGTTACACCACAGACAAACCATATTACAGATGCAGGATATTGACAAAAACCATTTTATATTTTGTTATTATTTAATATAGATGTAGATATAGATGAGGACTTTTTTTTTTACCCAATTTATTTTTCAATGCTTAAGAAAATGTGGGGGGAAAAATGCAGTAGTAGTTGGAATGAAATTTCTTTCATTATCAGTTTGAATGAAAGATTTTCTGGCATCTTGGTTTGAAGGCCAGGAATTTCAGCATAGGTCAATAACTTTGAAACACTTATTATTCATTCTGATTATATATATATATTATATATAAAAGAAATATCTTGCAATTTTGAAATTGTATTCATCAAACTTTGATATGTTTTTGTGCAGCCCTATTCCACATCAGAAAGCCCTGTGTGAAAAGGCTTCTCCCCTACCTTTTCACCTGACCCTATTTCCCCAAAATTACTGCATTCTAATCTAATATGTCACCTTACCAGGGAGTTACCCTGGCTAAAGTGTAATGTGGATGTTAAATTGCCTAATTAGAACGGTGACTGTTTATTGCTTTATTTTGATAGTCAACCTACTATATAATGTTTGAAATCTTATTTTCATTTATATCCTAAGAAGATTTAAAATACCTCCTATTGTATAGCCTACCCTGTGTTTACCTGTGCTAATAGTTCAGTCCAATCAAGGTAGGGCTGAGAAAGTATATAAACTGGTCATTCTGACCTTGGTAGAGAGAGAGAGTAACAGCTTGCTGTGAGGCTGTGGAAGTGTTTATGATTTAAGTTGAGATCTTTGTAGTATCCCGGGGCTGCATCTTTATGTCTCTTGATTTTTGCATATTATACTTTTTTGGTTAATAAAACCACAATCTCTTTTGCATTATATCTCCGCCTCATGACTCCCTTTTTCAGTACACAGACATCTTTTTTTTTAAGCTTTTCCAGTGCCAATCTGCCACACTAGCATCCCTTTAAGTAGTGGTACAAGCGGTAACTCTACACCCTGCTTTTGACATACCTTGTGAACCTTGAAAAGAACCTCATAGAGGTTATATGTGGTTTCAGCTTGTCCCCAGTCAGTGGCGCTGACCTGAGAAACAAACAGCAAAGTATGTGAGATGAACAGCAGGAATATCGAAACACTTTTTTGTACTTATTCAGACCACCTGCTTATACAAATACTAAATGCAAACGGAAGTTCGGCACGTAACTATGGTTCTGTGAATTCCTGGAACAAAGTGGATTTATCCCCTCGTGCTCAACATGTATAGACTATGTTCCCCCATTGGTATAAAAACCACTACAGCCTACAATCTGCCACCCACAAACTTCTTGCCCTAAGATTCCAAGTCACCAGAATCACCTAAATAATTGTTATGTTATTGAAACAAAATATTAAGGGACAATAATCTAATAAATCATACATAGAAGATACAAGGCTCAGTGTGTTTACACAGTACTGTAAAATTGACTAACAATACCCAAGAGGGGTCAGCATCAGCATCAAGTACACAGTAAAGAACATCTTTTCATGCCTTTTAAATAATCGTTATGAATACAAGTGTACAGACTGCAAACTTTCCTTCAAAGTTTAGATACATAAGAATATTTACTGTGAAAACAAGGAGGATTGCTAACTGGCTCCCTGGTTGCCACAAGAGTTGGCAGAGCAAAAAAAAAAAAAAAGCATGGCTAACCATTCTTTATGGGACATTTATTCAAATGATTGGACAAAGATGCATTCCAACTGTGCTGATAACTGATAATAATGCACGACTAGCCATGCATCTTTGTTCACTGTACTGTACTGTTTACTGATCTTTATTGTTTTCTGCTGGTTCTTCTTCTGATGTATGTATTAGGGTCAGACCAATATATCAGTTTGCTGATATATCGGTCTGATATATCTAACTGATATTGGCCTTGAATTAAATATCAGATATCGGCCAGTCAGTGTCATCCAGTTCTGATATGATGGAGGCTCCACCCTGACCACAGCTGCATAAAAAGTCTAGAAAATCTGCCATAAAATTTGATTCTCAATTTAATTTTTCAGTAATGGTTTGTGTAAATTAATTCTTCATTTAAAGTAGGCAATGTCTCCCAGATTTCCCCCTACCACTGAGTAGGTGGGTTGCATCACCCTGCCTCAAACAGCTGCTAACCCTACAAGAGTTTCATCATTAGTCTGGGTTTCAGTGGAGACGTTTAGTGTCAGATGATTTAAATGCTTTCGGTGGCTTTCAGAGGCTGAATACTTAATGACACTGAATATTGGCACAAAGTCCTGAGTTGGCATCAGCTTTCAAAAGCCCATAAGGTTTGATTTATAGTATGTTTACATCTTTGAAGAAAACTTGTCAGACGGGTCACATGTATTGGAACTACAGTATAAAAGCCATAAAAGACATTCTGTGCCTAGTATCTACTGCGTCACCATCATAAATATAATCACAATAAGGAACGCTCTTAGTGATATCATCAGCAAGGTTGGGATGCATGCATAATCAAATAGACATATCCACTGCATAATGCACATTACACATTAACTGTTAAAACTTAACATAACATGACTGGAGAAGGTCTCAATGTGACAATACAGATGTATAGAATTTTTGGAATGAAAATCTGCATACTTTCGGCCCTCTGTGGCACGATTGCCCATCCAGTATATAAATCTCAGACATGGGAGAGTGGAGGCTTTCATTGTTTAGATCCAGTTAGTTATCACAGTAAAACAAAAAGAACATCACAATAATCACAGCATATGAAGCGGTACAGATCTTCTTTCGCTTTCTATCCAGCCAGGCATGTCCCCGACAAACACAAATTCATCACCGGCTACTGCACGCCTGTCTCCTCCGTTCAATTAGAGCCGAAGCATACAACGTCTTCCAGATGCTGCCAACTTGTTACAAAAAAACAATCCATGCAGCACAGCGGGGGACGATCATAGATCAGCAGCCAGCGGCGTAAAATCATCATGCCTCGTAAAGTCGAAAAACAAGATTTAAACGGGCCCGAACAAGTTCTGATCCTGAGCCGAATCCGGGGGTACTGATTCACGGATGATAAGCTTTTTTGAGTGGGAGCCATAGGGGCCAACATGACAGGGCAAAACCATTCTAAATGAGATTAAAAAACTATTATTCTTGCTTTAAAGTGATTTACAGGAATTTAACTAAGAATTATGAAACATGTCAAGATGGACTTCCAACTAAATTCCAACTAAAACCAACTAAAGTGGCGAATACCAGAGCACCAAACCATGCATTCCAGTTTCTCCTGGTTCCTAGATGACTCTCGGGTTAAAGAACCATCCAAGAAAAACAGAGATTTATTCAACTGGAAAAGGAAATAGAGCCAAATACCGGAGGACCTCTGAAGATATAAAAAGCCGGTCCTCTCAATGCCAGGAACCTGTATGCGGAGGATCGACCGGCAACGCTTCCTTCAGGGCTTTCACATGCCCAGCCCATGTGAACGACCTGCAGGGAGATGGAAAGGATTAAATGGACAAAATTTTGCTATTTGACTTAAAAAAAAACAACAACTCAGGAGTATTAAAAAAAAACCTGAAACTGAAATACTGTTAATTAGGGATGGGACGATATATAGAAATTCAATATATCCCGATACGAAAATGTGACAATACGTATCGTGGGGCAGAAAAATGAATCACGATATCAGCTCCATTTTATTCTGCTGTAGTAATCACAAATGAGACGGCTTGACCATCACAATTTCACAAGCTCTCCATCCAAATGATATTATTTGGACTTTGTAATGACATTTTTAAATTGTTGTTCACGTTCTCGAAAGCCAGTGCCATCGCTAGAAAGGTTTGTGTCTCAGAAATAAACAGAATTCTGCACAGCCAGACTTTGTTGTCATTGAACGTTTATTTATTACAATGTATCGTGGTTGCATTGAATCGTGAACCACATATCACGTATCGTATCGAATCGTATCGTGAGATAACGTGACCTTGGTATTATAAGGTTCTGTCTGACCTTTTTGTCAAAACTGAGTTAGTCGCATGAACCTATTCTATGAGTGCCTGTTGACATATGTGTGATGTTATTTTTTGAAAATAATGATTTTTGAGTCTGTAATTTCTAAAACAAAAGGACCAATCTCCATTTAACTCAATGGATGCTGAAAAATGTGAAGCTCCATATCTCAGAACTATCCTGAAGGCAGATAGAACCTTATAATTCGAAGCTCACAATAAGCATATCGTCCCATTCTTACTGTTAATACAAAGAAAAACTGTAACAGCCGATACTTTTATTAGAAAGAAAAGCCATATAATAGGCATGTAATATCCCTTTTCATCCCAGATTCACTTGCTCCATCAACAGTCTCGGATAGGACAACTTTACACCTCGCACAGTCATAGGAATTGAATTAAACAAGAACTGCAGCAAGGCAGCTTGGAAGTGTTATACTTAAAAGACACCCTACTGCACACTGGTGCTGCAGTCTCAGCGGCATTGCAACTGTTTACCTTTGGTCTACACCAGATTGAATTGGGACTCCTCTCTCTTCCTTTTTCCTTAAGCAGCATATCTGTACAGTGTGTGCTGCGCCGCTTCATCTGCTACACTCGCTCCTAAATCTTGTGATGAACAATGAATGCCAATAGCTCCATGCTATTTTCCTGAAAAACCTCTTTCCATCTCCTTCGCTTTGGATGAAGTCTGATGTTTCGCTCTGTCTCTGATAAAGCATATGCAGATCAATCATTATTCTAGAATGAGAGTTTACTGGGCTGGCTAATTCTATTTATTTGGCATGTTATCTCATAGATTCAGTCCAGAATTGCCACAACAGCTACAGTGAAATGAGTCACTGCACTACTGGCTTTGTTTCTGTATGTTTTGTCCTGAAACCTGGCTCCCAAGTGATGCTGAGGAGCTGATGTACTTGTAGTTGTGAGTTTGTAAATACACTAAAAATGCAGTTCAGGTGAAGGCATACCTGATCATCTGAAGAGCAGTATTTGTTGATGATCTTTATCTAGGGGAAAAGGAAAAAGTAGATGTCAGAGACTTATAATACAATTATATAAAATGATATATAAAAGGTATGATTACATAAAGTTAAGACAGCCTTGAAACTGCTGCAAATGCAAGTGTCTAGAGGGTCGCAACAATCTCATCTCATCCAATTTATAAAACTTCCCTGCTCCTTGATGAGATCCAGAGGTTGCAGGCTTCCCATCAAACAAATAAAGCCAAACAGGCTGATTTGCATACAAATGTGTACATACTGTATAGTCACTGTCTCTTTGCTGTTTGTGGAGTTTAGCTCTGCTCAATACTCATTTTACATATCGAGGTAAGTAAATGTACCACCGACCATATTATGCCAACTTAAAGAAAGAGTACTGTGGCATTTTTTCAAACAGTTATTTAGCTTACTTTTTTTAAATTGATTTTCCATATGTCAAAGAAGGATTCTATGTCAATAAAAGTGAATAAGCATGCTTGCCATTTTCTCCATTGACAACATGCAAAAAGCACTTGTCCAACAACGCATCTGACTGAAAATGCTTTTGAACAAGATTTGAGGTTGATTTTCAATGATCTAGGCCTATGTGTCATTTGTATCCTTTACTTGAGAAGATTCAAACAACACATTAAAAGCCACTGTAATGGCCAAGTTCAATTTTAATAATAGGCCTCTAATCACTATCCCAAACAACTAATGAAATCTGGGCTCTGAAATCTGGTTTAATTACACACTTCAATAGAGAGACCATTGACCTTTGTGACAAAAAGCACATCAATTGGTAGCAAACATTGTGTCTCTCAGAACTCCATCCACACTGTAGTGGCTTTACTTTGCCTCACGAATCTCCTAGCAACCCCATGGCGATTGGCTGTGTACGATTAATGGCTAAATATATAACAACCAGGCTAGAAACACAGAGCTAGCTGATGCAGCTTGTTGTGGTGTGGGTGTAGGTCAATTCAGTACCATTCTAAGTAAAAGTGAATAGTGTGATAAGGTGGATTTGTTTCCAAATGTAGGTTACTGTGACACAGTAAACTGTCTTGTCTTTAGTCCTTGTCTCTACTCCAAAACACTCTGAGTTGTAGCTTGAGAAGAGTCAGCTCAGTTAACCTG
Organism: Centroberyx affinis; assembly: GCF_046629955.1. Classification (NCBI taxonomy): domain Eukaryota; kingdom Metazoa; phylum Chordata; class Actinopteri; order Beryciformes; family Berycidae; genus Centroberyx; species Centroberyx affinis. The sequence continues at coordinate 141,780 of NW_027282239.1, forward strand.
AACAAACTGTTTGTTTTTTAGAGATTGGGAGAGAGAGCAGGAGATGACATGGGCCAGATGTGAACCCAGGACTTCATGATTACATGGTATACACCTTAGTCAACTGAGCCACCAGGACACCCCAGAACAGTTTTTGACTTTGTTAGCTAGCTAAGTAGCCAGCAGGGTACTTTAGCAAAGCAAAGAATGTTTTAACATACGACTACTAGCTACTACTGACGCTAGCTTCTACTAGCTACGTTAACTAGTGTGCAAATCAGATGTGTTTACAACAAGGCAGTGAAAGTTAAAGGAATAGTTCTCCCAAAAATGAAAATTCTGTCATCATCTACTCACCCTCATGCCAAATGAAACACAGGTGAAATTTGTTAGTCCATATAACACACAGGGAGGTTGCCAGCACAACTTGGTAGCAGCCTTCTCCAAAACAACTGAAGTCAATGGGGACCTGTTCTTTAGAGCTCCAAAACAAAAACAGCCAAACAATCACACTGTGAATAGAAAGACCTATACACCATTATTTGTTGCAAATCAATCAGCTGTATTTAAGATTTGCACTAAATGATGGTGTAAATATACTGTAGGTCTTTTTGGAACTCTGAAGAACTGGTCCCCACTGACTTCAGTTGTTTTGGAGAAGGCTGCTATGGAGTTGTGCTGCAACCTCCCTGTGTGTTATATGGACAAACTTCACCTGTGTTTCAACTGGCATGAGGGTGAGTAGATGATGACAGAATTTTCATTTTTGGGTGAACTATTCCTTTAACTGACCATATGCTATGGTTAGCTAGCTAGCAAGCTGACATTGTCTAAACACACAATCGATCAGATGGATCGGTGATGAAATGATCGGTTCCCAGTCAAAAACAGTCCACTATGGCATGGCCTCCAGAGGGTGAGTTACACCACCTGAAATCTATTATTAGGCACCGACTGGCTGTGCAATTCCCTTTGCTTCAGTCTTGCTAAATGAACATCAAACAACCCCAAATGGCATCAAATAACCCTCTACCCTGCAAGCTGACAGCCATGCACCGTCATCTACCACCCCTACCACTTGACAAGCACACGAGGGACCCCAAGGGTATGTCGGAGTCTATTTATAGGTTGTAGGTCACCAAAACAAAAGTCAGAGTTCCGCTCTCCCAAGGCAGGCACACAATCACATCCTGATTGGCCATTTAGCAATCACACTCCACGTCCGTAATTAGGTGATGCAGGCATGAATTAATCACACTTTTTAAAAAAGGCAGCTGTGCAATCGACGAGCACGGGCACGAGTCTGCATCCTCACCAAAATTGCCAGTACATCATCAGTGCGATAATCAAAGTGAAATAGGAGGAAATGAGAGAGAGAAGTGCGCTTGCCGAATGACTACTTAGCAGTCATTAATTAGGTGTGAGAGAGCCTCTTTTGACAGCAGAGGGAGAGAGGTGCCACTGTGACTCAATGAGTGCTTGCCTGGAAGGATCTATTAAAACCATGCTGTACTGCTGTATATAATGTTGGCTCTGAAAAATTAAAGGGGAAGAATACATGTAACAACTGACTAAACAATGCGAGCAAAACATGTATTTTGTAACCGTTCCAATATTTTCTTTATTTTCTTTAGTTAAACTGTAAAACACCACCACTAGTTGCAAATGGGAAAAAACTTGGTTGTAACAGTTTGTGGTTCCATGAACGAAAAATCTTCCTCTTATAGATTACTTTAAATCACTGCGTTGATTAATCATATGAGATGCTATCTGCCAGATTCTACAAGTAAAAACAGAAAAAAAAAATTAAATATTCAATTCCAATCCAAGTTTTAACATCAGGAATCAGGAACAGTAGCTTATATTATGACATGCTGACCCTAAATGATCATATTTTGATTTAATCTAATTATTATATATCAAGTAATCAGTAATGAGTTAAAGTCTCCCCCTGTTAAGTTCTAGGATGCCACAAAAGTTTCAAATGATTCAGAATATGTGATCAAAATACTGTATTTGTACTAGTACTTGGTCACTCTAAATGAAATAAAAGGTGCTGGTCAAAACTGTCAGGCTTTCTTTTACATTTCATTTTCAATCCGAGATTCAGTGGAAGATCCAACCCGGCCTTTTGACGTTTCGAGATGGACTTACATTCTCCAGTGTCAAGGCATTGATATTTGTAGATATTGCTTGGAGCCAGTCTGTGCTTTCTGCTGCAGTGCAAAATTGAAGAATATTGGTGCTGGCGCCGTCGAAGGCAAAGACTTCAAAACAGTTGGACCTGGAGGAGCATAGAGGTCAAGGTTAGAGAGGAGCGGTGCTGGAGCTTGAAAGCAATTTTGAGCATAGTGAAGTTAGAGCAGCCCATTACTTCAAGCAAGTTACCCTTAGCAGTGAGACTTCGTTATATGTTACAGCATTAAGAAGCCCGGTTATAGTTTTTAACACAAAAACTATAAACATCATACAGCAAAATACCTTTACAAGTGCTTCGGAGTCACATTTCATCAGTCCTTATACAGCATAAGCACTGACAATCATTTTGTGTGACAATATTTGTCCAACCCCGTGCTTTCTGCTGTTGGGTTAGAATGATATTCAGATTTGAAATTTTGAAAAGCCCCCGTGAGATGGAAATGGGAGCTCAGCTCATGACATGTGGCTCTAATTAACAAGAAATATGGACAGGATGGCAGCAGTGGGAGTGCACATGTAGTTGTTGATGACGGTAGCCAAAGGCTCACCAGCAACAACTCATTGCATTGCATTTGAGGAACTGCCACTAAAAAAAAAAAAAGCAGTAGAGAAATCTTATTTTGTTTTTTTGTAAATTTTGAAATATCAGTGCCAGAACATGTTTTAATTGCTCACATACAAATCGGTGGTAAACATGAACTAAAACAGAACTAACAGAACAGAGTCCCCCAGCATGACACCTCATACTTAGGAAAACATGTCAAAATAGTGCAGGTTGAAAAAGTAGCCCTTCACAAAGGACTTACAGGAAGAATGGAGGAAAAAAAAAATTATTGCAGGCAGAATTTTTGTGGGTTTTTCTGGAGTGCCTTCTGGTTAAGTACACTGCCTCACTATTTAGTGTAAAAAATAAAAGTCATGCCAATCAATGTAGAAAAACAAACGCTGAAACTCACAGAATAATTTGTTAAAAAGAAACATAGCTGGACTATTATGCTTCAGAGTACATCATCATTTGTTGCACGCCACAGATAACAACGCTGCCACTTTGAAACAGTAATGCTGGGATCCCATTCATCACTTTAATGTGATGCTTTGTGACATTTAATTTCAGTGCAATTGAAAGCATGCTCCAGACACATTAGCCTAAGAGATAGCTGTCAATAGCGTTCAAGAAGGAGCACTGAACATGGCAACGGTGCCAAAAACAGTTTTAGGTGACGGCTAAGCAATCCCGTTCAGTCTTGTGGAGAAAACAGCAACATTCGGCGTAAAGTCCAAACGTTGCACATTAGGTAGTGCGGATGGGTAGCGGGGAGATGTTGCGGAGGGACGTGAGGTGACGGCTGAAAAGAGAAAGGAACAACTGAGGGCCATAGCATGCAGTATGAAGGGGCAATCTTCCAAGACGGGTCCTAACCCGACCGCTTCGCCCTCCTTCACAGACACAGCAGTTCCGAGAGGTTAGATGGTACAAAGTCAGCGTTCTTTAACAAATCCTCTGGTGAGCAAGACTTTCTCTTTTTAAAAAATGCTCTCTTGGCTTGGCAGCGCTTACTGTATCTGCAATAGGCTTGTTAAAATCTTATGTTCCGCTGCCTGTGTACTGACCCAGTAGCTCTCCAGAGGTGGTTCTCGGTGGACTTAAATGTCGGGGGGTTTTTTTGGATTTAACAAGAGTGCGAATTCTTTCCGGGTCAGTGTCCCCGACCCAGATTAGCTTTATGCTGTGATTTGTCCAACTATACAGCATCACTAATGGATGTCCAAAGGGTTTTTTTTTATTTTTTTGTGCCATGCTTTGTCTAGGAAACCAGCCCGAAGTATAGCTGAGTCTTAAAATATCTCTAACCACTACACTCACAATGAGTACTACTCAAAGTGTGTCACAGAGTGATTAAACACAGCGGAATCTATATCATATAGATCCCTTTCAATTAATGCAAAGCCCTGGGAATTGGGCAGCACGTCTACTGGGGGAAATGCGAGGAGGGATAAGTGAAGCGCAATGAATGAAGAGCTCAGAAATGAAGAGATTAATCAAAGGAACGGACACCCGGCAGATCGATGTCAGGAAATCACAGCCCTGTCAAAAGGAGCTGCTAAAACCGTTCCAACTTCAGCGAGCAGATGCGGGACGGAGAAATCCTCGCTGCAAGATAGGATCTGTGGTGAAAGAGCGAGTCTTTCACACCATGTACACTGTGCTCTGCAGTAAAAAATATTTGCGCCGTGTCTGCTGACTAGACATAACAAATACATGGAGACAGAGCAGAGGCAAATTACACAGTCAACATGCAGGGCGATATGTGGGGAATACATGGGGAAAGCTGTTTTGATACATGGGGAAAGCTGTTAGTGGTGTTGCACATGGTAACGAGGAGGGAAATGTGCCACGTCTGCTTATTAGTCAGGCGGAGTACACTGAAATAGTCAGGCTTTGGGGCATTTGGTTTTCGGCATAATTAATGTGAGAAGTGTGTTTGCTTTAATTTCATACCAAGAAATGCATAGAAAAGAGTTCAACTTTGCATCCAAGCCTGGTACTGATCTAAACAATTATGCAGAGCCAAAATAACAAGATAGGACTGGGTCATCAAAGGGTAACATCATACTAATCAATAAGTAAACTGCTATAAACTGCTACCTTTGACTTCCTAAGTGGCCAACAGTGTAAGACTGTGGTTATACTGCAGCTGTGATGTGAAAGTGTATTTAACCCTCTCTCCTGTGCTGCAAAAAAACTGTGCTCTTGGTTAACTTCCCTGGTTAAATAAGGGTAGCCTAACAAAAAGTAGTAGTAGCAGTAGTAGTAGTAGTAGCAGTAGCTGTAGCAGCAGTAGTAGTAGCAGTAGCGGCAGTAGTAGCAGTAGTAGTAGCAGTAGCGGCAGTAGTAGCAGTAGTAGTAGCAGTAGCAGTAGCAGTAGTAGTAGCAGTAGCAGTAGCAGTAGCAGTAGTAGTAGCTGTAGTAGTAGCAGTAGTAGTAGCAGTAGTAGTAGCAGTAGCAGTAGCAGTGGCAGTAGCAGTAGTAGTAGCAGTGGCAGTAACAGTAGTAGTAGCAGTAGTAGTAGCAGTAGCAGTAGTAGTAGCTGTAGTAGTAGCAGTAGCAGTAGCAGTAGCAGTAGCAGTAGTAGTAGCAGTGGCAGTAACAGTAGTAGTAGCAGTAGTAGTAGCAGTAGCAGTAGTAGTAGCTGTAGTAGTAGCAGTAGTAGTAGCTGTAGTAGTAGCAGTAGTAGTAGCAGTAGCAGTAGCAGTAATAGTAGCAGTAGCAGTAGCAGTAGCAGTAGTAGTAGCAGTAGTAGCCATAAAGCTCTTGAACTCCTTCAAAATGTAGCAAATAGGCTTAACTAAAACGAGAGGTGAGACCATACAACTCCCACTTAGTGACCTTACAGGAGCATCTAGTTGGCTTGGATCCAGCTTATATTTTGGAGCTTTAAATTTAACTGATGAGCTCTAACTGTAAGGTTACCAAGACAATGCTGGTGGAAACGTATTGTAAACTATCTATTTTCATGTTATTTGTTTCTCTTTGACTCACCAGCCCAGTACTGTTATTCCAGTTCTAAGGATGATTGAGCCTTTCTTGGTACATAGCTACAATGAGTCTAATAGACGTTGGGATATTTTCACAAAACACCATTACACCTATAAACTAATGAGAATCCATCTTCATATTCAAAAAGAAAAACAAACTTTAATTTGGTGTCTATTAATGCACCCTGACACCTTGATTCCATTCAAAACACACATTTTAATCATTGAGTATTTTACTGTGTTTACCTCAAAAATATCATGTTTCTTTTCCAGTTTAATTATATCATGAGTGGTGATGTTGAGCATTGGTAGCCTATGTAAAAAGTCACTCAATAGGTAGAGATCTCAATCAATCTCAGAGGACTGGAGTTGCAATTAATTTGCCATTGAACAGGAACACAGTATAGAACAACTAAACAAAAAGCTGCAGACAACACACCTTCACTGTGATTTCATTTCAATATTTCACTGTCGGGGGTTATTGATTAATTAATCGCCCTTGTCAATTATCAGCGCTGTGTGAATAAGCAAATCAAACTGGCAGGCAGGAGCAACATCCGTAAGTGGCATTGCACTCTTGTTCACCAAATGTCTGAGTGTTGGTACATCTGGCAACTAAAAAGTGTCAAATTAGTGTCTATCACACCACATTAAAACACATGTGAGAAGTTCCCATGCTATAGGATAAGTTTCACTTTTGTATTCACACTGGGAGACTGTTGGATTGGAGATGGACTAAGTGCAAAGCTTGTGTCTCCTGCACTGGTAGAATGCTAAACCAAGAGTGGAGATAGATACATCTGAAGTGGAACCGCAAGGCTCCTTACATCAATACGGTAATCAGGAGGTAATGAGGGGAATATCCCGCAATAAAATAAAAAATGACCGTTAAAAAGAAACCATCTGGGAAGATGTCAGCATTTCTATCTAGATGCAGTCACTTGTGGAATACACATTACCTGTTATTCATTGTATATTTCCCATTTCAGTGTCTTGCAGATTTTCAGTATATTAATCTTTGGCAGGCTGACCCTCCATCATTCAGATCGGAAAATCTGAGTGTTGGCATCGGAGTCAGATTGAGAGGGAAGACGCAGACAACGAAACAAGCACATAATTTGTGATAAAATGCAACTATCATGGCGCTAAATTGACTCACTTGGGATTAGAACAGGTGGTAAACCTATGCTTTGCCAACCGAGCTAAACTCATAGTGCACTAATAGTGCCGCAGTCAGGCTCAAAGTGTCTTTATATCTGTGTCATGCAAAGGGACAATTTTTGCGACCGACCGACAGTGTTGACTTGACCATAAAAAGTATTAGCTCACACAACTGCCTACACATTATCTACGCCAAAATAAAACACCTGAGAATAAATTAATCTAAGAATATATTTTGTAGAAAGTAACTGCAGGCAGGTAGAATAACCGGTTAAGTTAAACGGGATAGGCTTGGTATTTTGGATGGGCAGTGATTAGCAGATCAGCCAGGCAATGCCTTCACTAGCCTGTATGTTTTTGACCATCTCAAATATGAAATCCGTTGTAGTGAGGGAGAACTGCAATCCCTGCATTAAGCTTTAGGGTCAATGAATTCTGGGGGTCTAAGACAAGGCCAAAGAGTTGCCGAGAATTCTGACTCTTTCCTTCTGCACCCGAGAGCCCATAAGATGTCTTGGTTCTCTGCTGTAAAACAAGAAATCTGTACACTAAGAAAAGCCAAAGTAAGTCCCAAAAACTTGAAGGAAAAAAATCAGGCTATGCAACGCTGTCTCTGAAATGGTATTAAGAGCAATTTGATTACTCCCTACAACCAAAGTATTGACGATGTGACCTGCCATTTATGTGCGCAAGTTTTGAAGGGATCATCAAAGGAGCCTTACAAGACGGGTGCGAAGAAATCATTTAAATGTGCTGAGATTAACATCCAGTGCATCCAGCGTTTGCGCATCAATAAGGACTTGGATCACTGAGTTGTGCCGTCTCTTGAATGATGATTTGCAGAGCCAGAACGCACCACCGGAATCCTTCCCATGTTTCTTGAGGTAACACCCTCTGCATTCTGCCAACAAGTTACCTTTAAAGGGTGGGCCCGAGGATGTTGTGGGAATATCTAGGGCTCTATTTGCCACTGCCTGGTGCAGCCCTTAAGCAATAAGCAGAAGTAACAAAGAATGCGATAAAGGACGATTCCAGCATGTTTTGGGCTTTCCAAACGTCAGAGATATCATCAACTACGCATGTGACCATCAGGGCGCTACGCACACAAGAACAAGCAAAGACAATAAACATTCAGTTGGCATGTGATGCAGACGTGATCATAACAAATGTGTGCTTGAAGCCTCCAGGGTGTGCCCATGATGCCTTCACTTTGTGGTGCTCTACTTTGCCCATCAAGAAGAGCGCTGTACTGCAAAGCTACATTTGCACTTTAGTTTGACATGACGTTCACTCACATTCAAAGAGAGAGAGAGAATGACGTGGTAGAGAATAGATAAGCTAACTGGCAGTCCTAGCCTCCTTTGCTAATTTGCACATTCAGAAACGCGATCTATCCAGCTTTGTGAATAGATGTAAATGAAAAAGCACTTAAACCCACAGTTGTGTCAATAGATTTGTACACCTGAAGAGGTTTTTTCCTGTGCTGCTGTGCCATCAATAAGTGTCGAACAAACAGTAACATTTGTTTACCGCCTTCTGTTTGTTGTGATCAAAGCTGAGTGAGAAAAGGCATGACTAATTCATAAGGAATGTAAACAAAATCCCTGCACATTACGTTATTTCAATATAAAACATGCTTCCATTATTGTAATTACTTGTGTGCTGCCAAAGACAAAACTGAGTTTTCACTATTTCAAGTAATAAGCCTTATTGTCGGTAAAGTTCATGCAGTTAATCATTCGCGACATATTATTTTGTATTTGCCAAGGAGAAAATGAATGGAGATTTTCTAAGGAATGAACAAACCCAGCCGGTACTGGCACTTTCTCCCTGCAAAAGCATACTGAACCGTGGCCTCAATACCGAGGTGCGTACTGAACCTTGACTTTTGTGAATTGTTCCACTCCCAGTGAAGGAATTAGAATGAAATAAATAAAGCATAAATAACTTATGCTTTTCACAGCCTACAGGCCTTAGTCAGCGACTGAGTCATACTACTCCCAGCTATTCGTTGTGTACCATAGACCCAAGCTGTTCTGATGGGGCTAAGGACAGTAAAGATGTAGGATTTGCTCTGTCATAAATGATCTTACCTAAAGAATGTTTGACCATGTTCCTTTGTCAATAAGACATAGAGCATCATGTCAAGAAGAGTCACTCCTGTCTGCCTCTGTTAACATACATCTCTTTATAGTGCGTATCTCAAAGTACTGCTCATTCTTATTATTCAAGACCTTCCATCTTTCACTAGCATTTAACACTCACGAAACTGCTGATTGGACTTTAAATCCTATAGAATCTTATATGCAGTATGTATATTGTTACGATGACCTTACTGTTACATAGTTTTGCGGCAATTTTGTTCTGCTGACTAGGGCATAAAAGATCATTCCAGTTATTTTCATTTTATTTTCCTTTTTGGCATTATGGCAGTCGATTTTGATCAAAATCCCTTCAATTACTTCACTGTAGAGCTACATACCTCTCAGTTTGCAGGGAGCGCTGCAGTCCAATGCCAAGGGAAACTCGAACAGTTGCACCCAAAAAGCAATTAAAATTCCCTTTTAACACAATAACACTCACACGGAAGTCATTCACACGTGTCTTGAAAGAGCAAATCAGCACTAAATAACAAGGTTAATTCACTCTTTAAATAGCTGAGGGCTGAGCTGAAAGCAACTCATGGATGCCCGCATCCAAAATCATGTGTATTCCTGAATTTAAAATCAACCATAAACAAACTACAGCAGATATTTGTGCTTTTCGTAAGTACGGTTGATTGTATTAGTGTGAATATAATTCATAATTGTGATTTTTTATACCTTAGACTGCTGACATGGATTCCTTGCTTTGCTTACTGCTTCCGCATTTTGTGACGGCAAGTGGGAGGTATCAGAGCTCGCAAAGAATTCCACATATCCTACTTGTAATCGCTGCTAGCAGGTTGACGTGAATGATTTTTCCCAGTCAGTAGTTTGTATTTACGGTATATCCATAATGCTGTAAACACTGCATCAGAGAGTACTTGAATAACTGGCCATGAATAATTGGAAAATGGGACATAAGCAGGTCTGATTGCAATGCGAGTGTTATTGTGTTGAAAGGGACTGCTTTAATCCCTTTGTGGGTTTGACTGATTGTATTGGAGAACAGCGCTCCCTGCAATCTGAGAGGAACAACGGAATTTTAATCAGAGTCAATAAGCATGATGGCAAAAACTAGGAAAATAAGGCCCAGGTTTAAAATAACCGGAATTATCCTTTAATGCGAGCCAACAATGAAGCCTTTTCTTTTATTATAGCTGATTGGCTTGTTTTGTTCACAGCACAAACATTTGCAACTTTGTTCTGAAAAGAGCGATACAAATTGATGATAATTCTCAGCCAAATCAGAAAAGAAAAAGGGGGGGGCTTCACAGGCCTTGTATTTGCTTGAAGCCCTCATTCCCTTATTCCCATGTGTTCCACCAATAAGCATGGTGTGAATGTAAAAGTGTAAACACAGGAGCAGGAGCTAAATTTTAGCAGAATTTGGATCCTTGTCATAATAGCCTCGAGCAGATAAATATGAAAAAACAAAAAATAGACTTGGAAAAATATGAGAAGATCCTGCAGGACCTGGGTTCAAGGCACTGTGTTGACAAGCATCCACCCTGCTCCAGTGTTCTGTATCTGACCCTGACCTCTGAGAGTGTGTGTATGTGTGTGTGTGTGTGTGTGTGTGTCACTCCGTCATTTAAACTTATTCAAACCAGATGCGCATATATTCAAACCAGGTCACATGGAAGCACAGCTTACCTGTTAGTATTACAAATGATGTTAACTCTATTTTAAACATTACCTAATAAATTACCCCATTTATTATCATGATGACACTTCACTACAGGCCACAATTTCCCTGAGGGAACCCTCCCAAGGGATTAATAAAGTTTATATCTATCTATCTATCTATCTATCTATCTATCTATCTATCTATCTATCTATCTACACCTTAAAAAACTTACAATCCCAAAAGAAAGAGACCAACTTACTGTTCATATAAAAATGTCAACAATCTCTTCTCCTTGGTTCTTTCATTTTTATGCAACCCACAAGTAATTGTGAGTTATTTATGGCCATCCCTATGAATGCCACACAGGCAAGCCGCAGAATAACTAAGCAAATATAAAATTATTAACTAATTTAAACAAGCAAATAAATAAATGTATTCTATATTAAACAAATAATATACTGAACACTAGAAAATTGATACAGTCTGAGCAAAGTAAATGAGAGGAATAATTCATAAGATTGTGACTGAATAACTGAATGTGATTCAGCTTTGTATATCAATGTGTTATATTTAGATCTCTAACATCTGACCGACCAAATGTTAGTGGCACTTAGCTTAATGAGAGTATTAAAAAAAGTCATTTCTGTAAAAGAAAAAAAAAAAAAAAATGCACCTGTTAGGTAGATTATTTTGTCCCACGTGCCTGAGTCACCAACAGAATCAGCAATGGAAAATGCTTACCAAAAAAAAACAATAGTGGCATCAACTTTATAGTAAATGGAAAAGAAATAACTTGAAACTACACATGGATAACAATACAATGTAAAAACAGGCATGGCAAATAAATACAATTACAAGTTCCACCAATGTTCTCACAGTCACACCCTCTGAGCCGGAGCTTCGCAGCTTCGGTGACCTTTTAAGCCGTTTATGTCTGTGCATAGATATTGGCATTAACATCCTCTCGCCTAAATGAAAAGTGCTTGCTAAGCCAACAACTGTGCCCAGTGAACTGTGCGCCTCAGAGGTGAATTATATCATGCCGGATTACCTTTACCTTAATTTATCTGTTCCCGCTTTGTATCTGGAGACTCTGGCCATCAACAAGGGCAGGGGGACGGCATCCAGCCAGCGCTTCTCATACTTTGGTTCATTAGCCGAGGGCGAAGGGGGTGATGGAGCCTGCGTGGAATACATGAACAATGCGATGAGCTTTCTGCCCCCCCCCAAGCCAAGTCCTTTTGATCATTGTGGATGTGGTCTGAATGCAACACTGGCTACATTTACATGCACGGAGAATCCCCATCTTAACCCAGTTACTCAAGTAACCTGATTTTGGGGGCGATGCATCTAAATGCCATAACTGGGTTAGATTAACCCAGGTAAGCACCTACTTTGATTATGAAAAACCTGGTTAAGATATCTGGTTTATTAAACAGGTTAGAGTGGCATGGAAACATCTTACTCCTTTCACTTTTGGTTTTCGCCATTTGCACAAATTCAGACTTTGTAATTTCCATTTTTAATTAAAGCCGCTCAGATCCCAGCCGCTCCTAAGAAAAAAAGTAAAACAAAAAGACAAAACAAAGAATAAACAAACACACAAAAAAATAGGTACATTTTAATGTCAACAAAAATAATTGCAGGGTATCAAAGATGTGTGTAAACAGCTTAAAGGACAAGTTCAGCAATTTTGGACCTATATATAATTCGTCTCTTATATAACTGTAGTACTTGGACCCACAGACAATATTGGCTCCTGACCTCCAGTCAGCTGTAGGTTGAAACATTGAGCTCTGTTGCCTCTTGCTGCTAGCAATGAGTCCAAACGGGGTTTGTCAGAATATATATATATATATATTTGCAGGCTCCACAGGGGAGTTGAGAGTAAACAGTAAAGTTGCAAAGTCCATAAATTAAAATTAGCTCTGATTTCATGACACAATTATGCCATTACACACACTTTAACTAATTAGGAAATCACTGAACAATTTTTCTCTGCCGCAGCACAGACTGCTGTGGGGTGAAGGTGCTGGAGTGATCTAGTTTTGGACGGTCAGGTCAGACTGTAAACAGCAGAGTTTGGTAGAAGACTATCCAATGAGTGAAAATGGTGCGGTGCTGCTGCTTTCCGGGCCGCGGATATAAAGACGTCGGTTGGTCGCCATATTGTTTTCACAGACTGGCTGTTTTGGAGATATTCTGACAAACCACATTTGGACTCATTGTCAGCAGCAAGAGACCTAGCAATGGAGCTCGCTGTTTCAACCAATATTCTGTGTGGGTCCAAGTACTACAGGTATGTAAGAGACAAATTATATATAGGTCCAAAATCGCCAAACTTGTCCTTTAACCTGAGTAAGACATTAAAGGAATAGTTCACCCAAAAATGAAAACTCTGTCATCATCTACTCACCCTCATGCCAAATGAAACACAGGTGAAATTTCTTAGTCCATATAACACACAGGGAGGTTGAGACTTCAGTTGTTTTGGAGAAGGCTGCTATGGAGTTGTGCTGCAGCCTCCCTGTGTGTTATATGGACAAACTTCACCTGTGTTTCAACTGGCATGAGGGGGAGGAGATGATGACAGAATTTTCATTTTTGGGTGAACTATTCCTTTCATATAAGACCTTAGTATGGCTAATAGCTGGGTTATTCTGTGCCACAGTCTCCCATTCAAACTCTTTTGGGAGTCAAACAGCTGAAAACATTCAACAGCATCAATCAGCACACCATGTCTTGAACCGGATCCCAGTCCACCTAGAATGGTTGAGCCAAATACAAAAATTATTTCGCATACAGAGCACACAAAGATGGACACCCAACCAACATCAACACCCCTGCGCAAAAACTGTTACGAAAATGTCCAAGTATAGCAACATATAGCTTGATGGTTTTCTTGTTTGCCGTGGTATCGTAGTCGAATTGAATTTGTGGATTTAAAACTTAGTATTGGTATCAAAGTCACAATTGTGGTATCATGACAGCACTAAAAGATTGTGACTTTTTTCAGATCCTCCTAAAAAAAACATTCAAACATTCAAAGGTTTAATGAAACTCCCACTGAGGCTGACAAAACTGCATCAAAAAAATCAATCATCCAAAATGTCCTGAAGCAGAATATGCTGGAGAGCTTTGATACTTGGAGGAGCACCGCATTTAAATGCATATCACACCGCACTTAATGAAGAACAGATGCATTGCGTGTTATCTAATGAGTTACTAGCTTAGGCATCAAATGAGAGAGGGATTAGCGATATCATTAAACATTCGCAGTAAATGATTATGTGACAGCGCAGATCCGGCAAAAATCCTCCGAACAAAGCCCGGTCCCGGTCTGATCTGGTCCGACGTACGATTTCAAACGTCCGGGTCGAATCTCCGCGCTCTTCATCACGCGAGTGCCGAATCACCTTTGTTCCCCTGAGCTCAAAACGGTTTAATATATTACCAAGCCACTGAAATAAAGCCTCCGGGTGAAGCGTAGTGGAGGATGAATTCACACACATCACTGCTGGACTACAACATGTCAGACCCGTGACTAGTTACTCTGAAAAGGGAACCGAAAGGGAACGGCACTTATGACTGCGTTTCTTAACAAATTATCATCCCTCGCTCCGTTTCTGTCGACCTAGAACGTCAACTCTCGAGTGGCGCGAGAGTCGGCGAGAGGGCCGGGAAACAGAAAAGTATCAGGTTGTCAGGGTGAATTAAACGCTGACAATGCGGAGCCAGAAAAACAGGAGCCAAGGCCGGTTGCTGGTCGTTCTTCGCCTCAGTCATGCCCGCTGATATTTCAGAGGTGACGTAATTATCGAGTCGGCCCCAGGCATAAACAGTTTATGCGCTCGTTTAGGGCCACACATGTCTGCGCTCCATCATGGGGCCTCATGATTAAAGGATTTGAATGTATAGATCTACTGTTGCAGTGAAATCATACAGGAAAAGCATGTTCTCCAGCTATCAGTATAATAATGACCAGGCATAGAAAGTAGGCTATAATATTGTTGCTGAATGATACTTATGAAACTGAATTACATTTAAGTTACCCAGGTTTGAGACAGGCTTACAATTAACTAGCTAACCTTGCATATTTTTTTTTTCTCTTGATAGAGTACACTGTACTGCACAAAACAGTTGTCAACAATTGTATCCCTCTCTACCCTTGGAATATTTTTCAGACTATAACAACTTTTTGAATGCCTAATAAAAAGTCTATTCCAGGGTTGCATTACTGCATTCACCTGGTTAGACCCTTTCACACCACCAGTTCTACCTTTTACCCAGCTCATTGCTTCGGTATGAAACAGGCCGTACAGTTTCATTCCATATGTGATGACTGCTGTATGCAAGGGAATTTGTTTATCAGCTGCGCATGTGTAATGTTTAGTGTTATAGGGCCACAAATTTCTTGTTTAGGGCCACCAAAACCCTGGGGCCGGCCCTGGATGAAAGAACCCCTCCGCCCCCCCCCCTCCCCGGGGTGCAAAAGAGAAAACTGTGTCAATCACTTCAACGTCAAGGGAACCTACGGGAGACAGGCTTAGCAAATTCTAATCGCCTGCAGGCAAGTGAGTAAAAAATGCTTAAAGAGGGGGGGGGCGCTTGCGGAGGAAACTCCTGGGCGAGAACACGATTATACTTTTGTGTCAACTAAGCAGTTATTGCGGCAGAGTGAAGACTCACACGGTTAGACGGTACAACTTCATTTCTCAAGCGAGAAGATTTGTGTTCAGTCCGAGAGAGACACAGTCAACAGAGGAAACTCACCCCCGAAATCAAAAGGCGGAAAACCGCAGGCGAGGACATTCTCATTAAAACGAATGACTCAAGGTTTAGCTGTGACACATACAAGCACAGAAAGGTCTTCTTCAAAGGCTGAAGTCAAAAAAACGTGACCAGGAAGATACTGGATACAAACTGTGCATATCTATTAATATGGGATATGTTGGGATACGCCATGCAAAGTTATTATTTAGGTTTGTATTGCAGGTTTTACATCGCTGCAAAACGGATGAGCCAGGCTTTAATGGGGGTCCTTCAATTGACTGTACAGCAGACAGTAGCCTGGATGATTTACCTTGAAAAGGTTGTCCTGTATAATTTGGCCTTGACCGGTGCATCAGTTGCTTGTCTTTAATCACAGAATAGTCTCATCAACCTGGTTGTTGTTCACTCCAAGGTGTCTATGTGTTATGAATGCTAGGGCTGCAACTAACGATTATTTTCATTGTCGATTAATCTGTTGATTATTTTCTTGATTAATCGATTAGTTGTTTGGTCTATAAAATGTCAGAAAATGGTGAAAAATGTGGATCAGTGTTTCCCAAAGCCCAAGATGACGTCCTCAAATGTCTTGTTTTGTCCACAACCCAAAGATATTCAGTTTACTGTCATAGAGGAGGAAAGAAACCAGAAAATATTCACATTTAAGAAGCTGGAATCAGAGAATTTTGACTTATTTTTTTTTTTAAATTACTCAAACCGATTAATCCAATATCAAAACAGTTGGCGATTAATTTAATAGTTGACAACTAATCGATTAATCGATTAATCGTTGCAGCTGTAATGAATGCTATTATTTTGTTCTCATAAAAACAACAATTTTTAAATACAAAAATACTGTCCTCAAAAGCAGTGATTCTCAACCTTTTTCATAGAATGGACCCCTAATTCAGTCCACATTAGGGCCATGGACCCCCATTTGATGAGATTTTGTCTCTCTGACCCATATCTGAGAATATTTCTATTCTCAGATATGATTTTGTCCAGAATTCCATGACTATTCGCATTGTAGGTAGAGAGATAACAGTGAAACTATGATCAAAATAGTCTTTTCTTCTACATTCTCTAATTGTGTTAACTGCTGGTGAATTAAATAATGCTGAAATTTAACAATTCATCAAGTTGCTGGGGACCGCCTGGAACCCCCTCAAGGACCCATGTGGTGGTCCCCGGACCCCACGTTAAGAACCACTGCTCAGAAGAACCGTTGTTAAAACATGACATTTGTTTGACCTCGGCAAACTATGAACTTCAGTGTGTGACACATGCAATAGTAATTAAATGTGTCTAGTACTTGAATTGTAAATGTTGCCCTATCTATGCTTGCCTACAACGTCCTATTTGCAGTCCCCACTTGCAAAAATGGCAAAACACCCCAGCAGCCATTTTTGACCTTAATGCTTTCTTGCAGAATACGAGAATATTAAAGCCATCGCTGGAATGAGTCAACAGAAGAGGAAAGTTAAACGCAGCCAGTTCATCTTTTTAATATCCAGAATGTACAGAAGTTGTGTAGCAGAATGTCTGGGGTCAATTCCCATCCCACCCCCCCTGCTCAACCTCAGACTTAATGATCCTTTTCATTATGGACTATCTGTTTCACATGATGCTGCATGGCTGCTTAATGACATGCAGTGTCATTTTTTCATTTGGAGATAAAAACAAAGTTATGGGTTGCCCTACTTTCTTACAAATCTCTATCTGGGGGCCTCGTATCATTATATTCTCCGAGCATTTTCTGAACACTGAAGTGAACTCACAACTTCTATTGCCCAGACAAAAAAAAAAAACCCACACAACTCGCAATTACTCTAGGAACAAAAACAACCACTTGCATCGCAGGCCTTATTTGTGAGACAAGCAGAATTTGACTTGACATGAGCATGAAATAACTGGAGGGCCAGCTCTCGCTATTTTGTTTTTCACTTCATAAATGTTATTTCTGGGGTGAGAAAAACTGTGTGGCTAACTCTGTTTGTCAGCCACCTAGCCTCTCAACCAGGGAATTAAGATGTAGAGAATCCTGCTAGAGCCTGCTGACCTATTATGTCGCATTGAGTCGAACCACGCTTGTTTATGCATAGGTAGGCATGTGTCAGGCTCTATTTTTTTCACTGATAAAAACACATGTGTACAAACTGGGAATTGTAGGAAATGCAGACCAAACAGAGTGCACGTGGGTTTTGCTTTCCTCAGCTGTTGCTAGAGATTTAAATGGAAACACTTCAAGGCTAGATTATCTATGAAAGGTTTAAGTGGCCGCCTGCTGTCCTTC
Organism: Centroberyx affinis; assembly: GCF_046629955.1. Classification (NCBI taxonomy): domain Eukaryota; kingdom Metazoa; phylum Chordata; class Actinopteri; order Beryciformes; family Berycidae; genus Centroberyx; species Centroberyx affinis. Next base: position 159,490 of record NW_027282239.1, read on the forward strand.
ATGCTTACTCTGAATATTCCATGTCCAATGAATGCAGAGAGATGGAGTCTCTATCGGCTACTCTATTCTAGTCATAATGGATTAGTGTTTAAATGTGCAATTGCCTAAAGGACTATCATTAACATTAAAAGGGTGAAATGTTGTTTTGAGGAAAATCATTGAAGGTATTGTTTCCACTCCTCTACTTGCAGAGTATCTCATGGCTGGTCAAGGTTTAGACAGCAGAGCTCTACATCATCATCAGGCTCAATGTCTGTTTCATCTACCAATATATATAGTGCTGTGACTGGTGGCTCTGGGCCCAATTTGCTGCCTGATATTTGTGCAGCATGGGCAGAAAACTCACAACTTTGTAATAATAGATGTTCATTTGTTCTTAGTGCAATGAGGCTTTGGAATAAACACACAGAGTTTAACCTATCCAATCCTGCTAGGGAGGCTCCCCAGTTATTTAAAGGAATAGTTCACCCAAAAATGAAAATTCTGTCATCATCTACTCTTTCTCCAAATCTATAAAACAGTGGTTACTGGACAATCGAACATGCTGTCATAATCTGGAATAGTGGTTATGTCATTGTTTACTATTTGTTCTGTGCTTATGTGCTTTTGTCTGTGCTTATGGGCTCTTGTATGTTTTCTTTTAATGTTTTCTATATGCCATCAACCTGCCAGGGACTGCTCTCATAATCTGGAGTAGGGGTTATGTCATTGTCTTACTATTTGTCTGTGCTTATGTGCTTTTGTCTGTGCTTATGTGTTTATGTGCCTATGTGTTCCTGTATGTTTTCTCTTAATGTTTTTTATATGCCATCAATCTGCCAGGGACTGCAGATGAAAACTAGCCTGTACGGCTAAATCTTGCACTTTTACATGATGGACTTAAGTGCTCATGTTAATTAATGTGCATTGTCCCTTCTTAAACAAATAAACTCACAAACTCCCCCTCATGCCAGTTGAAACACAGGTGAAGTTTGTCCATATAACACACAGGGAGGTTGCCAGCACAACTCCATAGCAGCCTTCTCCAAAACAACTGAAGTCAGTGGGGACCAGTTCTTCAGAGTTCCAAAAAGACCTACAGTATATTTACACCATCATTTAGTGCAAATCTTAACTACAGCTGATTGATTTGCAACAAATAATGGTGTATAGGTCTTTCTGTTCACAGTGTTTGGCTGTTTTTGTTTTGGAACTCTAAAGAACAGGTCCCCATTGACTTCAGTTGTTTTGGAGAAGGCTGCTACCAAGTTGTGCTGGCAACCTCCCTGTGTGTTATATGGACTAACAAATTTCACCTGTGTTTCATTTGGCATGAGGGTGAGTAGATGATGACAGAGTTTTCATTTTTGGGTGAACTATTCCTTTAACGTATGTTTCTCTAAGTTGCCATTGTGTTTCAGTGACAAAGACATTTCTACTACTACTACTACAGCAAGAGCTACTACCAATCCCAGCAATACGAAGGAACGCTGTGTAATCAGAGCCAAAACCACACTAAGCTCGAGCCGCTGGGAGCCACGAATGGCTTTGATCGCTAAGCTAGAAACTCATGAGCTGATGTCTGCTGTTTGTTCCTGCCGTTGACCCGTTCCTCCCTGAGAAACCGGAGCCGCTGATAGAACCTGTTGTGTGGTCTAACACCGGGATCACGCTTAATCCGTGATGCGTTTGTGCCGCCGCTGTGTGCAGAGATTTACACAGGGATCTTCCGGCTCCGAACATGTTGAGTTTAAACGTATTACACACGGTTTTGGATTTTAGGAGTAAAACCTAACTGCAACTCTGAGTCTTCATCACAAAACTTCACAGTAGGGCTGTGATATCTTGGATTCATACGGATATTGCAATATCAGAGGATGCAAAGGCTGCAATATCTTTGTTTTTTTGTTTAAATGCAAGCAAAGGGTCATGCAGAGGGTGACAGCTTGCATGCGCAGTGAATACTGACCAATCAAGTCGCCCGATTCCATGTTATCTAAGATTTACCTGTTGTGTGACACTAGCACAGTGTCAAGAGAAACGTCCCGTGCTGAATATCAGCAAAGATAAATGCTTGTTTACAGTTACACAGCTGTATTTTTTAAGGTTTTATTTATCGCATGCTCAAAGAAAAAAGATATTTACATTTGTTGTTTACGGTATTCCAGATACTACAGACATTTTGTGTTATTTAAGATTTCATTCAGTGTTCAGTGCACTTTGTTAGGTTGATTCTGAGGATTACCATGGCCAATTTTAAAGTTAAATAAACTAATGTTGGATTTGGAACCAGATATCATTCATCATTGCTTTATAGAGCAGTACATGTATTTCCACAACATACTGTTGTTGCAGTGCTTAAAACACTTCCTAAGTAAATATAGCCCTAAAATAAAAAATAATGTATATCGCAATATCTGTCAGAAAAATTGCAATATCTGTCAGACAAATCACAATATATTATTTCCATATCATCATGGAAACCTAGCAAAAAATCAGGGCAGAACAACATTTGTCATGAATAAAAAATGCATCATTTGAAAACAAGCCACAGCATGCAATGCCTTCATTGCAACTGAATGATGCAACGGTAGACAGACCCTCTCATTTGAAATGAATGAACTCCCATAGAGAAACATATTCAATGCATTAATGCATTGTGATTCAACTCCTCAGATAAAGAGCCATACTGTATACTCTAAATCCATTTTCTATTCTTTTAACAGACAACTTCTACTTTCTTAAACTATGTTTGTACACATTACCCCAACTTAGTCTTTAGAAAATTAAATTTGAAAGCGTCAGCTATCTGTAAACCTAAAATGGACTTCTCAATCAGAGGTTAACTATGTGTGTTTGCAGTATTGGCCACTGGCTGGCAAACTGAGAGATGAAAACAGACAGATCTATAGGAGGAACCACAAGCAAACTGGAAGTTTTTCCCTCCTCTCTTCTGCGAATTACATTTAGCTGCTTGGTTGTGTGGTCAAATGTCACATCATTAAAGCATCAGGTCATGGCCAGAAGTGTTGTTAGCTTAGTGGCAGAATAACTTGGGGTCTGTGAGAGTAGGCAAGTAAAAAACGATTTAGTTTGGGTCAGAAAAAGGTTAGACAATGAAGGGAATTGGTTAAGGTTAACATAAGGGAACTGGAAAGAGAAATTTAGGCAAGTATGACAAGTTGATTAAGGTTTCAACATGGCTGGGGTCGACCTGGAGCCTGCAGGCATAATTTGTCAATTTCATCTATTTTATCAAAGCGCAACAGCATTCAAACATACACAACACAACCGATATAATAAATGCAATATCAAATAAATCTTCCTTACTGTGTTTCCATTTAAATGTAAGCCACTGTCAAAAAGCGGAGAGGACACTCGACTACTTTGATCACTGGATGGCCCAGGAGAACCTGAGAAAGAGAGGAGAACAATTTGTTTTCATCAAAAAGAGGCTTCTGAGGAACCGCCGATAAAGTGCAACTTCATGTCACATCTGTTATTAAGAAAAAAAAGTACTATTTTCAGTCAAGGGTTGCATGGAAACCTCAAACAGCATTCATTTAAAGCCTTGCATTTTCAAAGGAAACATTCTCTAAGCTTTGTTATTGACTTTATTCTGCTGCCCTGTCTGAAAACCATGCAGTGTAGATCAAGGACGGCATCCAAAAGAGACAAATGCTGCTCTTTGATATGATATTAGCTTGGCCTTAGAGGACCTGGTTGCTGTTTCTGTCACACTCAGTTAAGTGTGGAAAACAACTCTTGGCCACTCCTGATGTAATTTTGTGCCATTGCTAAAACAAAGGACAGCTTAGCGAGAGTATGACTTGAGCCATTTGTTCTTGGACAGCAAACCACGATGAACCAGCCAAATACTCTACAGCAAAACCTGAGCATGTCTTCTGCATTGAAGTCTTACTGTGAATGTTAATTTACCCAGAAGACAAGAGGGCCGGATTTCTCAGCGCAATCACAGTTTAAATGGGTGAGAATGCGGGGTTTTATCAACTGAACTATAAATATTCATGCATGTCCGTTAGTATTTATTATTTTCTAGACCTGCAGCGCTCGTAGTCATAATTAGGTAAATTGTACAAAACGATCGTTATGTTTGCTAGTGGAGACTGATTTGTACTCTGTGGTGTTAGTTCATTTGGTTTCACTTTCTCTTAATTAACTATCAGGCAACAGGAGTGGGTGACTCAGAGGTCTGGACTTTTTCTATCTGTATCCCTATATTTACTGACCAGTTGGGTTGGCAATATATTTAATAAAAATTGAAAATTGGTTATGTTCAACGTTGGTGACCATGGACACCAAAATCATCTATGCTCATCCTCAGTTGGCTCCGGTCCTCCATGCTAACACTTTACACTATGTTGAGTGATAGTAGGCTCCATGCTAACACTTTAGCATACACTGTGTTGAGTGATAGTAGGCTCCATGCTAACACTTTAGCATACACTGTGTTGAGTGATATTAGGCTCCATGCTAACATTTTAGCATACACTGTGTTGAGTGATAGTAGGCTCCACGCTAACACTTTAGCATACATTATGTTGAGGGATAGTAGGCTCCATGCTAACATTTTTAGCATACACTATGTGATCAAATGCAACTGGCATTATCCAAAGTAAGAAGGCTGACCTTATAGGCTAGTAATAATAAAACGGTGTTAGTGGCTTCTGTTATATGGCCTGTAGATAGAGAAATTTGTTACATGGCTTGCAAATTGAGAAATTTAAAAAATGAAATATTAAATTATATTATATTATATTATATCATTAACTATAGCTGATGTAGCTGTGGTTTATTTTGGGAACTACACTTAATATTTACTTTTGTGGAGGACATTTTAACAATGTCCTCCACAAAAGTTTGCAACATATTTAAAATGTACTTACTATTTAGCTTTAGAGCTGCTACAAGTTCTCATTTTCTCACTTTTGAGATAATGCTGGTGACCTACTGTCACTCAACATAGTGTATGCTAAAGTGTTAGCGCAGAGTCTACTATCACTCAACATAGTGTATGCTAAAGTGTTAGCATGGAGCCTACTATCACTCAACATAGTGTATGCTCAAGTGTTAGCATGGAGCGACAGAGCCAGCATCTACTGGGGAAACATGAATGATTTTGGTGACTTTGGTGTCTAGGGGACAATCTCCTATAAAGTCACTGTATCACTGTATTCCTGTAAGGCTAAAAATGCTGAAAGAAAACCCATTCGCGGTGAGCTTGGCGTGACATCAAAACCACTGAACTGTTACCTAGAGGGAGTTTTAGAAAAGACGGAACTTCTCGGAGGTACCGAACAGTGATGGTGACTTCATCTCCGGCGGTACGCAAAAGATGAACCTGACATGAGGAGAGAGAGACAGAGAGAAAGTGGGTGAGATACAATTTGAATCTAATGATGTTATATATATGTTACATATGTAGAAAAGTGACAGCTAAGTAAAGTAACTACACTCTAGATGCCTGATTATCTGATGTCTAAATGGTATTTAGCCTGCAAGTGCTGGTAATGCTGGTCGAGAAGAAGGGTAATTTTTGTTCACTAAATCCGAAAATATCTATTTCAGTTGGGCTGTTTAAGTCAAGCTATCCTCCATCCATCCTGGAGGAGAGTAAATAAGAGAGAGCTTGAGCGCAAGACATCTGAGTCAAACTTCTAGACAGATATATTTCTAATACAAGGCTGCTCAGTTAATGGATCTAATGAGCTTCTAAGATAGCAAAAGCCAACTGACCAAAGGAAGGATGTGAACACGCAAGGTGACTTCTGGACATCCTAAATGTACATCTACCACCAGATCCCTCCTCTCCCGACATAGTGTGGTTACCCTTGTCGCTTTAGCCTGAGCATCTGTCACCGCTGTGAGCGTGACAGCCCGCTATTATAAGCTCTCCGTTTTGTTCTGGAGAGAAACTGCTCATTATGCCGTTTGACGTTGTGGAGGTGAATATAGCGAACAGCTGTTTAGGGCCACGCAAGGAGACGACGGTGACAGACGTGGGAAGTGGGGGAGCGGGGTGAATACAGAGGGGGGGGAAAAAGGAAACATTTAACAAAGAGAGAGCCAAAAATGGAAAGAGAAATTGAGAAAGAAAGAGAGAGAGATCGCCCATGTAGAAAGTCTACCCAATGTTAGTGACCTCAATTGCTGTGCAGCTTTTGATATGGATCTACTGCTTTTCAGTCTTTTCAATTTGTCACAGTGTAAACTACACAAAAAAGTAGTCCCCTGCCAAGATAACAACTCAGATTGATGTACCTCAGCGTTGATAACCACAGGGATTTTGCATTAAACCTGAGAGAATGGGACAGTAATGGAGCAGTGTATTTTTTCAACGGTTAATAGGAGATATACTCACAACTTCTTCATGAGTACAATGTTCTACGTTTATGCCGTTGACCTAAAGACACCAGCAGAGAAAGCGAGAAGCAAAAAAGAAATAGTTACACTGTATCTATTTCACTGAGAAAATGTGTAACATGGCAACCATGCTGCTTCATCTGCTATCTTTCCTGCCCTAGCCTAAAGTATGTAAATAGATGCAATATTCTGCAGCTTGACAATTCAAACAAGTCATTGCAAATAAATATGAAACAGTGGTGGTCCAAAGGTGGAAGCGATAGCAATTAAATTCATCATAACTCTCAATATGAATGCTAATATTGCTTGGCAGTCCAATGAATCTATTGGATATTCTAGATAACTAGCACATCCAATAAACCTCTGCTCCTGCCAGACAGATCCAAATTAACTTCTTAAAGAATAAATGAATATCATTATTAAATACTAGACAATGTTGTATTTTGGTGATTATTCTCATGAATGGAGAAGTTACTTTTAGTCAGTGGGGCCCTTATAATAATCGTACCACATTATGCTAATCACATATTTGCTTAAAGGAAAATAGTGTGCGTTAGGTTCCGGTAATAAAACATATTCACATGACACGATAATCTCTTGTCTCTTCAAAGACAAGAAACAGAGAAAGAAAGACATCGGCGGAGCTAAAATCAAATGCCGTTTGAGATTTCAGCAATTTCCTCAATGAAATTACACCATGTCAAAATGGAAGCGGCTGTTTGAAATTAAGATGCAACAAGCGCATCGTCCCTGCCTCTTGCCTACGACCTGAATCGACCTCGAGGGATAGAAGTCGTGAACTGATGTACCAACCTGCAACATAGCATCCCCGACGAATAGCGTCCCCGTTTGATCGGCTGCGGGCGTCAGTTGTCAAGTGTCAAAGGTTAATGGAAACATTACAAAATAATTACTCATTTCATACATAGTGATGTGATGGAAATAGCAATCAGTGTTCCTGTCTGGCTAATCTTGCGCACCATCCTAGAGCTCACAGGATGAACATAGGAAAGCGTGAAATCTGAAACTAATCAGGATGTGAACTCATTTGCGGCGGCGTGGGGGGGGGGGGGAACAAAGAGCCCTCTTCGCTGTTGTGAAAAGATTCGTATGGCTCTGTGAAAAGGGCTCTTAACTTCCCCGAGGAGAGGAAGACATGTTTCTCTCATATCCCAAAAGGTATTAAGCGGATGTGGGCAAAAAGGAAAAAAAATGGCAAGCGAATGATTCATTCATGCGAGTGACTGCTATCGCATCCTAGCAGGATATTGAGAGGTCATCATTTGTTAGAGTTTAACTGACACACATGCATCGATTGAAGTATTTTCTCTCCCTTGTAGCAGACAACATGGCCCCATTTAGTCTTCTGAACTGTCTACTGTTCACTGCTTCACATATGAACTTAACGTTCCCCTTAAAATATACAATATTTGAAATTCAGACGTGCAAGTTGTTGCCACATTAAAAGCCATAAGACATGGAGATATTGGTGGGTTCATATTTCTTTTCATTATAACATGTAAATGTCATGGATTTGGCATTCTGCGTTCAAGACTAACTGGAATTTGTTAATATAATTTACTGAAATGTCACCAGCAAAATTTCCAGTCTAATTTCAGATAATGTTCGGTAACATTTGTAGCATCAATTTGACTGATGAAATTTTAACACGGCACCACAAACATTTCCAAATCCACATCACTGCGACAAAATAAATACCGTCTTACCTACTTGATCTTTAAAAATCTTGGAAATAACCACAGGCACTTTATGCTCTGCGCCTCCCTGAGAAGAAGGAGAGGAAGATGAGAAGGGAAACCAAACCTAGAGAGAATATTTGCCTTCCTGTACATATGCCACAATGCAATGCGGACCCTAAGAGTTTCTGGACTTCAGTGCTGCTAGAAGTGAAGTGCTTTCTCACAGATAAACACTCTCTCCATAATCAAAAAATTATCTGCTTACTTTGATGCTCAAGCCCAGACCGCCAGCTGCCTGTCTTCGGAGTACAACAGTTCTGTGCTTTAGAAAGTGGGAGTTTCTCATTGGCAAATGGATATTTGGAACATTGAAACAGAGTATTTCGGAATTATGCAGCATGTATTACAATGCAAGTCTCAAGAGCTCACAGGCGCACTTACATTTAATTGGGAATCACTTCCTCTTGTGCAAACTACATCCAGCTTCTGTATGGTTAATACCTCTTTGGTCAATTTCAGGCAGACGTCATAGGTATTGTTGGTCTCCTCATTGTACAGCAAAGCAATTCCAGATTTTGTCTGTTGGAATTGAGAAGAACATTGACATTTTGCCAAGCAGAGCAATTATGTACACAATGAACATTCTTAATCCTCTTTTCTCAATGTGTCATTTGTGTACCCCATTCCACTGGTTTAGGTGTGGGTTAATTGGTTTTGCTTGACATTGTAGAAAGTGTGAACCTTTGTGTAAGGGGAAGAAAAAGGATTGCTTTGTATTTCATATCTTTACCATACAAAATAGAAAAAAACAAAGAGCTACATAAAAGTTTAGGTAGTTACATCATACATACATAAATCCAGTCATTCATAGTGCCTCTGAGGACATGGCAAGGCTGAAAGTGACAACAATAACCAGCTCAGACACTGCACAGAAATTACACGATACACGGCGGATTGTCTGCGAATAAAATACCTTGCTGTAAACATCATGTAGTAAAGCAAAACCCCACCGTGGAACAGAATCCATGTTATTCCCTGTGATCTAGGACAGCTCAATCAATAATTTTAAACATGAACTCTCTCCAAACGCTAGAAATGGGAGAAGCAAGACTCATGACTCAGACTAATGTCATAAAAAAAAAAAAAAGCCCTTGAGCTGCTGCAATGAATCTGAGACTTCTTGAACTTTTCTATCTTGAGGCTAATTGAATGTGTGCCAGAGACAGAGTTATTTTCAGCTCGACAATGCCACAAGTCACATTTTAGATCGTATAAAGGGCACATTGGCCATTTCTATAACAAACTAATTTAGTTGCATGTGGAAACAAGGCAAACACGCCATCTCCCACTAATGATGCTGTCCCCCTCTGAGCCAGTCAATAACAAATATGTCACCTTTTTTTTTTATCTGTAGTTAATAATCCGTCATAATTGGTCATAATCCAACCTGTGATGTTTGATACATTAGGTGTGACACATGGACAAACGCACAATCCCCCTTGGGCCAATCAGTGTATTTTTGTACAGTGGTGAGATGCATCATTCCCCCCCCCAGTTTCATCAAAATCCAACGCATGAACAAACATACAAACGGAAGGAAGCCAATCCATAAACAAGCAGCAAGTGGAAAGTAAAAGTAACAGTTGGATTGAAGTGATTGAAGTGCGGGGTAAAGGAACGGCCCAATATACAGAGATTTGATGGCAGATGTTTCTCACTAGGTTTCCCTTTCGGCTGAAGCGTTATCAAATGCCTCCTGCTATGCTGTTGACTGCATAAATTTTTAGTAAATAATACAAGAATTCAAAAATGAATGTAGAGTGCCTTTTTCCCACAGTGCAGCCGAGGGCATCACGAGGCAAATTCAGGTCAGGCAGTCAGTCAGTCAGTCAGTCAGTCAGTCAGGTAACGCTTAGTGAGATGATGCGCTTTGTCAGATGGCCTCTAGAGGGCGTTTTTGACTGTGAGATGCAGTGTTCCCCATGCAGAGGCACAAAATCAAAGGTTGGTCTGTATAGAAATGGGTCTAAATGGATCTCTAATGCGCCTGATGTCGCATCACTAGAGCTGCAACGATTAATCGATTAGTTATCAACTATTAAATTAATCGCCAACTATTTTGACAATCGATTAATCGGTTTGAGTAATTTTTTAAGAAAAATAAGTCAAAATTCTCTGATTCCAGCTTCTTAAATGTGAATATTTTCTGGTTTCTTTCCTCCTCTATGACAGTAAACTGAATATCTTTGGGTTGTGGACAAAACAAGACATTTGAGGACGTCATCTTGGGCTTTGGGAAACACTGATCCACATTTTTCACCATTTTCTGACATTTTATAGACCAAACAACTAATCGTTTAATCAAGACGACAATGAAAATAATCGTTAGTTGCAGCCCTACGCATCACATCATGTTTGTCATGTGGAGATGTACAGACAGCAAACCAGCAGACTGAACTCAATCCACAGAGTCTCCTGGTGGGAAAACAAAAGTGAAACTTTACATTCCACGGGGATTTGCAGACAGTAACTCGTCTTTGCTGCCCTACAAACTTTAACGGTAGGTGACTTTAATGTTACCTTGTAGTTTTTAAGTAATGTTAGTGTTAGTTAATGTTAATGTTAGTGGAATCAGCTAATTTAACCGTGTCGCAGTGCTTCAGTGCATAGAATTGAACACACCCACCGTCTGTACAGGATCTGTGCTTCTTTTTTCATATGCTTTGCACCAAGCCTTTCCATGGTGTTTCTATATATTAAGACAAAGGTGAGAAAAATTGAGAAGTGAAATCAAGAGTAAAAAATGAATGATTCTGGATGAGGAGTCCCAGATAATGGCCTAAATAGGTAGCATTACACTGCATTGGAATTTGCCCTTGCTGCACAAGAAGGACATATTCCTCTTCATAAGTTGAAGTGAGACGTGGAGAGTGTATCGTTACAATTATATTTTTGGCATTTAGCTGAAAGTTATCCAGAGTTTATTTTTATAGCATTCTCAACCTTTTGAGCCAGGCACGATCGAAGACAAAGCAATGCCTCGCTGTAGATGTAAACATGCAGTATGATTATGACTCCAACTGATGACTGTACTTTTCAGGCTATTGTACTTGATTAATTGTTTGAAGAAGCCTGGAGACTGAAAATATTCATTATTTCACCAGGGGATTTATCACAAAGATTGGAAAAATTATAATAAATTTGTGTGTTGGAAACCTATTTTCAACCCCCCCACACCATTACCAACACCACCAACCCCAAATCACCTTGTGATCACCTGGATGGTCCTGACCCCTACCTTGAAAACCATTTTCTTATACTGTAATAACGCCAGACTAAAAGACTGCCATGAACTAAACCTCTGTGCATCATCACTGTCAGCAGTAGCCTAGGAATAAATAAGAGCAGAGGGCAAGAGGACAGCGGTCACAATAAGTTTAAGGATGAAAATGGATACCAGAGTGGTTTGTTGTCCCACTGTTCTTTTGCAGGCAATATCTAGGCTACATTTCATAGATATAGCAGAACATTTACTTTAGCCCAGATGATGTACACATTTGATGGCGATCATCATCTCTTGAAGAGTTGGGGTTAATGATGAAGGTGACAATCAGTATGTGCACGATGTCGTCCAATTCTCTTTAAAGAGACTTTGGAATTAAGGTTGTTGCTATTTTCCCTCCAAGGAGGACAGAGCTGTAAATCAATGCTTCATGTAGAGGCTCTGTGGAAAAAAAAATGTCTGCTGGACAGCATGTAGTACATTAGAGGGACACAACACAAGCCTATCCTCTGCTGTTCCTCATGGGAATACACATACACAAAGGCAGCGTAGGCAGTCTCAACAACTGCCTGTAGTGACTGCAGAGAGGACCTGCTTCACATCCCATTACTTTATATTTTTTCAATACCCGACCTCCTACCCAACCTCCTCTCTGTGGCTAATATTCTTGACATATGATGCAGTCTTTTAGCTAACACAATTAGTGGAAAGTACAGAACTGCTCCACTCCATAAAGAGAAAAGGATGTCATCATGTCAGGTTCAAAACTGTATACCCCTCAGTGTAAAAGTGATAAATCATAAGTTTGAATATGTTTCTTGTTAAGAATGATGAAGCTGTGAGCATGAAGCTGTTTTTTTTATTTATTTCAAGCAATACATCAACAAAATTGCAAGGCAAGGGATGTCAATAATGCTGACAAGCACTGGGTAGAAAAGTCATCCAAGTGCCAAATTAAAAATACTGAACATCCAAACTAGACCGCTATCAAATACATCACATATTTTGTTGCATACTGCATTAAAACTAAAATCATTCTAAATTAGATCCCCTGACAAATGTCATGGCAAACAGCCGCCGCACCATGTACTCGAATTAATTCGAGAACCAGCGAGGATATCAGCACAGTAAAAACACAGGACATGCCCTTCTGTTGGATTGTATGGATTTTCTGTTGATGAAGTTTGAGTGTCTGTAGGTGGCGCTCTTTTCTTTTCTTTGTCTGTTTTTCCTTGGAAAGCCCTACCAGACGTCGGGTGTTTCGAACAGCAAATGGAAAAGCTTTCACAAACTGGCTCTGGGTTGGCTCACTATTGTGTTATATCAGCAGAGAGTAGCAAAACGGTCATTTATTTATATGAAAATGTCACAGATCATTACTTTAAGATCCCTACCTCTGATCTAATCCAATCAGAACATACTCTCCTGTGTCTCCCCCATTCTATCTCCCTCTCAGCTCTCTCACTGTCTCAGTAATAAAAAATGACCCTCTCACCTTTAAAAAAAAAAAAGTGATCTGCAGTTCTCATGCAGAGAGAGAACATTCAAGACATAAGAGGAGCTGAAGAGGAAATTAAAATGTAGTTTGAGACATGAGATTTAGTAAATATTTAAGGACTTTAGAGACATGCTGTTTCCTGGATACTCCTTCAAGATTTTGACATGGAGCCTCCATCTGCCTGTGATATCAGGCGTTTCAAATATTATTACCTTCCGTATGGCAGAACTAATACACTGCAAGCCTTTTCATTCAAATTTTTAAATAAACATTTTCAAAAATCTTTGTAGAGCTATATCATATAAATAATTCATTTTTTGGCCAAAAGTTCACAAGTTTGAATCTGAAATCTGTACATGGAAACACAGTTACAGGCACCATCACCTTTCGCAAATTTAAATGAATTACTAAATTAATTTGTACATTTTGAAATTGTTCTAAGATCACCACAATCATATCAACATGATCCCACTGTGCTAAATATCCCGGAATGCTTCACAATCCACAATACATTATACAAACAACTGCTGTCCATTCATATAATCCAGAGTGAATATTATATGCTACTATATATTTTTTTTACACGCAAGGCTTCCAACATTTCCAGACTCCTAATCCTTATATATTGAGGTCTGAAAACATCTGAAGATTTCAAACAGAAATATGGTTCTTCATCTTGAGGCTTCTTTGGCAAATTTTCTTTAAAGTTAAAATACTGGCTGTGGACAGTGATTTTCAAAGTCGGGGTCAGGGCATAAACTTGAATAGCGGGAAGATTAAAGCAGGTCCCCAAAATATCTGGAGGAATTGTTATCAAAGGCTGGTGTCCATGTAGCCTTGCCAAAGCCTTCCCAAGTTATGCAAGGTAGGCTGAACAAAACTCTGTTGGCTATAAGGGTAGAAGGTTTGAAACACAATGCATTTTGCTATGTATGGATTATTTTAGTGTTCCTGTGGCACAGTGTGGGACAAGACAACTGTCAAATTTTATCTATCATTGTACCCATTATCACTATGATGAAAAGTAAGTAGTGGAACAATAAAACACAATAGATATGTTTTGATAGGTGTATTTATTGTAGCCTCGACAGGCTTCAGATCAGGCATTAGTTCACTGTGTGGGCTGAGTTACCGCACCGGTAGCAGTGTTGCCAACTCTTTTCCAAGGAAAGCAGCTATTGGCTGCTCAGAAAGTCGCTAGAAGTCGGCAGATGATGTCATACGATAATTTGCATATCAATATATAATGCTGCACTTGTTATGCACCCCGCGGCGTAGCCCGTTTTAATATAAGTGCTGACTCCGCCCACCCGGGCCAGTTTGGGTAACAATTACAAGTGGACCCTACCTATTAAGGGTGAAATACAAAAGTGTCTCCTAAACAGAGGTAAGTGAGCGCTCCGTCCAGAGAAAGCTGAACTCACCAACAATGGCTGAACCTCTTCACCACCTCCACTAGGGCTGAATAATTAATCGAAATTTTATTGAAATCGCAATATGGCCTACTGCAATTTTCAAATCGCAGGACGTGCAATATTTGTTAAAGGCGAAATGTGTGTCAAAATACCATTTTAAATTAAATATTGTCGTGCTGCACAGATGTCCTGGCCTACACATCATATTCTACAGACTTAAGAAAACATCTTTGTTTGGTACAGATCCCCGCAAAAATCACACCATAATCATTTTAATACGTTTTCAAAATGATCATTCCATCTAATATCGCAAATCATATCGCAATTGCAATATCAGTCAAAATAATCGCAATTAGATATTTTTTGCAAAATCGTTCAGCCCTAACCTCCACCCCTGCAGACACCAAGAAGAAACTTAAGTCTGAGGAATGCTTAGTTTACTGATATCATGTTGCATGACTTCTGGGTAGTGAACTCCTTCACAAAATTTTTAAAAGTTCAGTTATCCTTGCTGCCACTTGGGTCTGCCAAAGTGTGAAGTTGCATAGTGCACCCTAAAGATTAAAGAGGCACACTTGCAGCTGGAAGTTCGCTCTCAAATCTCAGCAGCTATAGTTGAGGTGCCCTCGAGCAAGGCATTCAACCCCAAACTGCTTCAGTGGAGCTGCTCAATAACTAACAGAAGAAGACTGGACACTCCTTCCTTAGTGAATAAAAGTTTCAAAAAGGTATATAAAGTAACACTGGTTGGTTCGTTGACCAAACCCTCAGTAGAATAGCAGGGAATCTAAATGCAATATTGTCTGGGAATCATGGTTATATTTTCATAAAGCTGGCTGTATATATTACAGATGTGTCAGAGGGTGAATATGTACAGTAATTCTTTTAGTCTGTGGCAGCTGACTGGTAGGGAACAAAGCTGATCTCACAGTAGGAGGAAAGAATCAAACAGAGGATGCAACATCAGCCATGTGGCAGGTATTGCATAAGGACTCACTTGATATTTGATTATTCATTCCAAGGAGCATCAAAGACATTGGTATAAATTATTAGTGGGACCACTGCACCATTTTTAGTGTCTAGGATTTTCAACTAACTTTGGATTATAGAACTTTTTTGTTGTGATGTAGAAAATATTCCAACCCGAAGTCCTTAATCGGGATGGGACGCTACGCTTATCTCACGATACGATTCGATACGCGATATGGGGTTCACGATTCAGTACGACCACGAAACAATGTAATAAATAAAAATTCAATGACTGCAGAATTATGTTTATTTCTGAGCTACAGATCCTTCTAGCAATGGCATTGGCTTGCTAGAACTGCAACAATTTAAAAACATCATTACTATAGCAAAATAAAATGTAGCTAAATTTTTCTGCCTCACGATACGTATTGTCACATTTTCGTATTGCGATATATTGAATTTCGATATATCGTCCCGTCCCTAGTTCCTAATGTTAAGTTGGCCAAGTGGCATTTATAGAATAATCACCTCATAAGGACCTTTAAAGGAGATATGAACTTAAAAACAGCTTCAACCTGGCTACTTATACACTCAAAACATTTTCTGTTCAACGCATCAGTGCCTTTAATCAATGTCCTGATAAAATGAATCATACTATGCAGCGCAACAGTCTACGCCCCTTCGACCCCACTTACAGTTACCACAAAGTACCACCACCACTCTGTAGTGACTCCAATGAGAGGGAGCAAAGTACATTTTGAGAGTTGAATGAACTGAATCAGACAGAGGCTTTGCACAACTGAAGTGGAAAAAATTATCTTCTATGCTTGATGGATGATGATGATTTTTTCTAAAAATCAAATCTTTCTAATCTACAAAGTGCTTTTGAGAGCCACTCCCATTGACTGTTTGAGCAAGTTGCCACTTGCTCAAACAGTTGAGAAACCCAAGTTCACTGTAAAACGAGGCATTACTATAGAACCACATTTATCTGAACCCAGAGGTTGCTAAGGATTATGATATATTCACAGTGCTTCAATACCAAACTAAAGCCTAATGCATGCACATTCTGAAACACCCTGCACAGGCTAATTCAGTTTAAGTCTTTTTACTTGCATGCATCAACAAGGAAATTCTAGCAAGTTTGTAAATACAATAACGCTAGGGCTGCAACTAACGATTATTTTCATTGTCGATTAATCTGTTGATTATTTTCTCGATTAATCAATTAGTTGTTTGGTCTATAAAATGTCAGAAAATGGTGAAAAATGTCGATCAGTGTTTCCCAAAGCCCAAGATGACGTCCTCAAATGTCTTGTTTTGTCCACAACCCAAAGATATTCAGTTTACTGTCATAGAGGAGGAAAGAAACCAGAAAATATTCACATTTAAGAAGCTGGAATCAGAGAATTTTGACTTCTTGTTCTTAAAAAATTACTCAAACCGATTAATCGATTATCAAAATAGTTGGCGATTAATTTAATAGTTGACAACTAATCGATTAATCGTTGCAGCTCTAAATAACGCATATGTTTTTCAGATGTTTCAAATGGTCAACTGGTGATTTCACAAGCAAGACATTTGGATAAACCAGCCTCAAATATTTCACAAGTGTTTTATCACGCAGCAGACATTACTTATGCAGCAGTGGAACAAAATGTTCATCTCAAAAAGGAAATGGATAGACGACAAGAGCTGGATGCTCTTGGCAGGTGTCACAATTACTACTTTTGTCAGGCTGTGGTCTTTCATCTAGATCCTTTTAAGATCATTATGTCTGAAATCAGCATGAATACTAGAATACTGAGGATGGAAAAACACAGCCCGGATCAACCCACTCATCACAGCCTTTCCCTCTATTTTTTCTTTTGAGGTCCTTTTGAAACTACCCTGGGAAAGTGACAGCAAAGGGTTCAGCTCTAAAATAGCTGTGGATGTACAGGTTTAAAGGAGTAGCAATTTGTCATCGAAATTTTCCTGGGATTTCTTTCAGAACATTTGAATTGAACATAAGGTAATTAATCACATTAGGAATCCAAGGAGAAACTGAAGAGCTGTTGGCATTCCTGAAATAAAATACGGAAGGAGCACAGCGTTACAAAGTATTCGCTTTATTTATAATAAGTATCTGAAAAAGCTGGCTTAGGGGCATATTCCCACTCATTTGCTCATACTTTATATGCAGACAGACAAGGCTTCTGCTGCAAAAGTGCAAGCACATATATTTGGTGGCTTCTGTGCATGCGTTTTTGCAAAGATACACATTTTAGAAATTGCAAGCATGCACATTTTAGAAAATGTGCCAAATTGTGCCAAAGTTCCATGTTTCTGGTTTTGAGATAATAGGACAAGTATTTTGCAGCCAAGAGGTTCTGTCAAACCTATCGCTGCACATGGAGGGGAGGCTTAAACAGGAGAAACATGTGAAAACCAGATCTACCCAGCCATGGTAACGACTTTTACTGAAGGAAAGCATTGCTGTGGTTCTGTGCTTGACTCGTAAGAAATTGTGTAAATATGTTTTCACAGCTTTAAATCCACAATAGACACGGGTTTTATGCAAAAATCCAGCTGTTTTATCAGTCTAAATCAAAAAGCGGGGCTGCGGCAGAGAAGAATCTCTCATTCCCACTAACTGAGACGCCATAGATTCACCCAGTTTGCCCAAATTAAATTCTGGTGTTCGTATGGCCACTGGGGGGGAAATCTTCTCCACACACAATAAGTGACGATTAAGAGTGAAATCCAAACAGCAGTCCTGAGAAAGCTGGACTCACCAACGTTAGATCTTTTTCCTCTCTAATCCCTTTGGTATCCTTTGGTACAAAGCATCACAGTGTGTAGTTTACTGATGTCACATTACACGATTTCTGGGTATTGAGGTTCAAATTTTTCAGGCAGTTACCTCTGCAAAGGTACCTTCTGCAGCTTTAATGTAAAAAAAATAATAAATCCCCAAATTTCCACAGGATCAGTCACTAAGCTTCGGATGGGTGGACTTATCAATGTCTTGATGTCAATAGAAATTCACAGAGGGTGACGCTCTTGCTGCACTTGTGATATCTCATTGCTTTCCAGTTCTGCTGCGTGACCACTGCCTTTTCAGAAGAAGTCACTGATGAGTTCTAAAACTGGAGGGGATAGACGCTATGTTCAACAGTATTACTTCAGGGCAAAAAATTTACATATACACATCACTCACACACTCACAAGAGATTTACCCAGTCAACCAAAGACACATTGGTTGAATTTAATTGGTTTCAGTTCTAACGGCTTGAGGTCCAGCCACTCAAACCATGATTGCGTTGCTTGAATTCGATGGCTTCTATCTGCCAATCACTGTCCAGTTACGGTACCACACCGAGTCAGTGTCTGAGTCTGAATCTGAACTAATATTCTATAGAATAAAGGTGCTACATTTAGCATTTTCAAACATCAGTATGTCACTGTCACATGAATTGTGATATCTTGGTATAATTACTGTAAACAAATGAGACCATGGTCCACCATGGTCTCACTAACGATACCACTGGAGTCTACCAATTGTCTCCAGACAATTGGTAGACTCCAGTGGTATCGTTAGTGCTAGTGTTTCTCAAAATTAAGAACACATTTCCCATAAACCCCGTTCCTTCTTGCTGCAAAGAGAATGTTGCTGCTTTCTCTGTTTTCCCTGGAGGCACAGTGACCTGGTGGCTCAGTTGCATACACAATGTATTCATAATGTCCTGGGTTGGAATTCGGCCCCAGACCTTTGTCGCGTGTCGTCGCCCACTCTCTCTCCCGTTCTACCTGTCCCTCTTCACTGTGATTGTCCAAAATGCCTTTAAAAAAAAAGAGCAGCCCACGTCTTGTTTTGCGCTGTAAAGCTATCTCCCTTTGTGCCAGAAAGCAGTCCAGCAAACAATCTTCTCGGCAATGGTCTAATTTGTATTTGGTAATTATACTAATGTCTCAAATTAATGTGCTAATGACTTATTCATGTTAAAATGATACATGTAGCACCTACATTTAAAACCTGTCTTTTTCCAATCCGTTATGTCCAATATACATTTTTTCTGTTTTTCTTTGCTTCTCTATATGTAAATCTATCTATCTGTATGCAGTATGTATGGCATCTCTATATGTATCTACACTACATCTACCATATATGTATGTAATATCCTGGAAGGTCAATAACTTATCTAACTGTAGCCAATATGGAACGATTTTCCTATGCACAAAACTAACAGGAATGTGATGTATCTTCTGCAATCATCCCAGTTCAATTTTCCACTCATACCTCTCCCTGGTGAATCCAGACTGTTTGATGCATGTTCCCTCTCTCTATATTCACTGTTTGAATAGGCACGGCTCAGAGTTTGACTGTTCAAACAGCTGCATCGCTGACCCAGAGTCCTTCCGACTTAATAGTATGAGGCTCCTGCACGTGGTCTGGCAAGAGATAATGAGGATCAGCATAGTGTAGATGTTTATTATCAAGTGATGGATAGTAATGAAAATCTGATATTAGCCCCGCCAGCGACAAACACATTTCTAGAATTCTCTTTGCACTTTGATATGAGATGAGTAGTGCTGTGTATAGATGTCTCTCTCTCTCTCTCTGTTTCTCTCACACGCACAAAATCAAATAACAAATGAATGCATTTTGAACAATGTGCAGTAGTAGGGAGTGGGGGGCGGGGCGGGGGGGGGTGGGGGGGGGGGGGTTCTTTTGTTTGACGCTATGGGAGGAGTAAGTTGGGGCTGCTGCAATTTTGTGGGAATTAATCTGGGACGGTTTATGTTGCCAAACTTTCTTTCATTCCCATTTCAAGGGGATTTCTCGGTTTGAACAAACCAGCCAGGTTTATTGTTTTTAGCGCGATGGTTTTTTCAGCGCGGCTATCTCTGTCTGCAGCGCTAGCGAAAGCAGTGAAGCGCCCACAATGATTCAGTATCATTCGGTGAGGGACAAGGTAGATTCCTTTATATCTCGCTTGGAAAAATGAATGGGACATTAAAATGCAGAAGTTTCCTGCCTTGAATCAAAAATAAAAATGCTAATGAAAGTCTGTGGGTATTAATAATGCAGAAGATGAGTTTCTTTTTATTTGCTAAGGAAACAGCTCAAGAAAGGTTCCAAACAGTGACAGCCAAACTTGTTTCAACATATCTGGATTAACATTGTTTCATTGACAACACTAGCAATTCTCTGACATTCTAAAATTTAAAACTAATCTAATTAAAATTTGAATTATGGGCTAGTTGAGTTAGTTGAATAATGGAATATCGTTGTGTATATACTGTATTATATTGTATATGTGTGTACTGTAGCACTTCCTACAGTAACTAATTGTACTTTTAAAAAAGACTTAACACTGGAGTCTGCCCTTTGGCCTAATTTGCAATTCCCATGGGCTTCTCAAACTTTCTCCTGCCAAGGATGCCCATATACTGTAAACAAAACTGAAACTGTGGACCCATCTGAGAGAAACTGCTATCTAGATATAATGATTTCGTACAACACTGTAAAACATTCCATACAAAGTAAGGAGGTGACATTTGGGAGAGTGAAAAGAACTGCCATGCTTATACATTCTTTCATTGGGCTTACTTTTAGCAAATAACACTCTTCATCATGCTAAAGAGCCTGGCTCCAGTCATAGGAGGAAAAGTGAATATTATATGGGCCTTGAATGAATCCAAGACATAACCTCTCAAGGCACTTAAAAAAAAAATATATATATATATAAGGAACCATTTGCTTAACTCTGCTACATTTTTGTTCTCATTGAAATTCAATTTTGGAATATAAAGCCTGATTGTTATTTTTTCCTTTAAAGTCACCTGAGTAGCTCTGGGAAATGAAAGGTTCAAAAATACATGAGCATGCTCCAACAGGAGTAATTTGGTTAAAATATTAAGCCTGATTGACTTCCTGGATACAACAGCATCGACTTTCACACTCCACTGGGGTATAATTATGCCTCTGCAGCTCCTGCCAGGAGAAGCCCTCAGGCTTTTGACCACAGGGGTTTGCATGCTTTATATGACATTTATGTCACTTATTTTTTATATGCCTTTAAAAAGGGGCATACCAGTGTTAAAGTTTTTTTCCCTCTCACATCTACTGTCTGTCTGACAACCATACTGCTTACCGTTTCAACCCATTTGTAACTGTCATAGCTTCTGGTTCCTACTGACTCCGGTATGTTACAGTTCAAAAGTACATCTCGACAACTTTGGCATCAACTTCAACAGACTTAAAAGAATAGTTCACCCAAAAATGAAAATTCAGTCACCCATGCCAGTAGAAAATCGGGAAATGTTTGTTAGTCCATACAACAGTCCCAGAGATCCCCGGAAGAAGTACATTGCAGCTTTCTCTTCTCCTTGTTTAGCCTTTATTTTGAAGGCTAAGCAGCCAAACAGGAAGTGTTGTTTCTGCTAATTCGAGCTAGTCATATCTATCGAGGCCGGGGTGCGCGCTAACGTGACGTATTTTGAAATAACAGCTAGAGTGGCGATTTCAGCTAAATAATGGTGTAAATGTCTTTTCAAGTCACTTTGGGATCTGTTGGCTTCAAGAGACTTTGCTGTAAGAGTTTGCTGTAAGAGCTGAATGGAGCCATTTTATGGTTATTTTCCGTTATTTTTTGAAGTCTGAAGACAGGTCTCCAGCAACTTCAGTTGTTTTGGAGAAAGCCGCAATGTACTTCAGCTGGGAAGCTCAGGGACTGTTGTACGGACTAACAAACTTTATCTGATTTTCTACTTGCATGGGAGTGAGAATGACTGAATTTTCATTTTTGGGTGAACTATTCCTTTAAGGGACTACGCTGACCTCTTGGGAAATTGGATCATTTTTCAACTTACCTTTTACATGTTACAATAGAAGTACCAACACAATCATCTCTGTCCCGTGCACATGCTAACATGTTGGCATGCAGTAGCATATAGTACGTTAACTAGCATTGTCTAATGTAAGAAGATAGACCTTTACTAATCCAGAGTTGGTGTTCGTTTTTTCCTGCCAATTCTCTCATCACATAAAGGGTAAGTTGAACAATGACCAATTTCCCAAAGGTCGGTGTACTCCTTTAAGACTTTTGAAGTCCAGATGCACTTTTGAACTGTTATCTACTGGAGTCAGTAGGAACCAGAGGCTAAGACAGTTACAAATGTGTTGAAATGGTAAGCACGGCAGTATGACTGTCAAACAGTTGTCATGAGAGAAAAAAAGCATGAATGTTGGTATGCCCCCCCCGCAGAATAAGTGACATAAATGTCATACAAAACATGCAAACCCCTGTGGTCAAAGCCTGAGGACTTCTTTTGGCAGGAGCTGCAGAAGCATAATTACACCCCAGCAGAGTGTGAAAGTCAAAAAGTCGGTGTAGTCCTTTAGGTACCATGGATATTTTCTGGCTCAGTGCTGGCTTCTATCAGCGATTCATATCTTAAGCGATTGAATAAAGACAAAATAGTCACACGGCTCTGCCCCTATACTGGCTGTGAAACCTAAATGGAAAATGCAAGCTGTTTGGCGGATTATATGCATGCTGAATTTACCAGACGTCTCAAGTTGTGTTTTCTGGGGTAACGTTATTATTTTTTTGCTATTATTTCCTTTGGAATATCTCTCACTGATATTGTTGAAAACGCCATATTTACATGCCGGGTGCAAAGCTTGACAGGCGTAGCAACAGTAACCAAGGGGGGCGGGGCTTAGCGAAGGGTCAATTAATCAGCAAACATGAGGAGGTTAGCTAACATATTCAGTAATGGCGTATATGAGCCACTTATTATTGATATTGGGTAGCTAGAAGGCTAACTAATCAAGATACAATAACAAACAAAAGGTAAAACACCCTGTAACAACGCATTATGTAATAACACCCACATTTTGTAATAATCTGCCGCATTTTGTAATACACAGCCTGAACGCAATATGTAATAAATTTCCCCACATTTTGTAATAAATTATTACATATTGCCGCGGTTATTTATCATACACAGTGGCAATTCAAGGTGCTTTACAAAGATTAAAAGATTTATAAGAACAATTAATAAATAAATAGTGGTGTAGATAAAAACAAGATTTAAAATACGTTTAACATTTTTTAAAGAACTCAAATAACTCAACTTAACTGAAAGCATCCATGAACAGTGTGGTTTTGAGTCCTGATCAATCAAGTTTTTATTTGTCACGTGTAATCATTCAGGTACAATCACAGTGAAATATAATCCCGTCTGATTTACATACATTTTGATACATAATGCACTGTATTATTACATTTTCATCATAAAAAAAGTGCAACTCCTGCATTTTGTAATAACCACCGCAATATGTAATAATTTATTACAAAATGCTGGGAAATTTATTACGTATTGCGTTCAGGCTGTGTATTACAAAATGCGGCAGATTATTACAAAATGCGGGTGTTATTACATAATGAAGTGAAAATGTATTACATCTTGTCGAGTTATTACATATTGCGGTGTTATTACATAATGCATTGTTACACACCCAGATAAGCTAACGCTAACTAGCTCCCAAAGCAGCAGTTGCCTACCTTTGTTCTCATGCCTGTCAGCCGCTACTAGAGATGTCATTTTCAAATGCTTTCAGTAGTTATAAATTAGCTGCGATCGCTGTATAGCTCATGGAGGACTGAGAGCAAGCCTAGTCTTTTGGGGGGGCAGGGGTCACGGCCATAGGAGAGTACCACACTGTGGTAAGAGGGCCTTCAAACAACAACAACAACAACAACAACAACACAGCCTCGGCCCGCTCCTGTGTTTTTGAATGCAGAAATCTCCGCAGCAGGTGTGCCGTGAGTTTAGCGATGGGAGGATATAAGATTTTATCTTTTATCTCGATAAAAACACTCAAGATAATTTTATCTTGGTGAATTTCCATTATCGGGATAATCGTGAATATCCTCACATGAGCGTGAATATCCTCACGAGTGACTTGAAAAGGCTGTCTAGCTAATTAACATACAGTCCTATTGATTTCCTGATTTATTTTGAATTGCCATTTGCCACAATGTGATCTGAAAACAAAACAAGTTATTCATTAACTGTGCATTTACAACACATAACTAATTGAACCATGTGAATGCTTGGATATCAGGTTGATAGGTAGATTCTTTTTATTAATGGATTTTTTTCTCTCATTGTGATTACCTGCTGGGTGTTGGCGAGAGTCTGAATCTGTCCTTGTTTGTTTTTCACTAAAGAGGATGTTCACAAAAGAAAAGATATGTGTCCTATGATGCAATAAAAACATTTGTTTCTTAACAAAATGTAAGGTAAAGTGATTCCAGTATGTTGCCATTGTAAGAGTTTTAAGCATATTTTGATCATTATCGGGATAATATCGTGAATCGCAATTATTTTGGCCAGGATAATGAAATTTTCATATCGTCCCATGCCTACGTGAGTTTACTTTGTTTCACTCGCTACCATTCAGCTGCGCCTGCTGACACTTACATATTATGCTTCAGGGAAGCAGAAATATTACATGTTGTACCTTTAAGGTTATGTGTGTATAATTATTCCATCATTGTAAATACTTTTGTGTCAGTGTTGTTCAGCATGTTCACTCACATGGTGTTTACAGAGGGAACGTCATGCCTATTCCTCATTATGAGAGACGTTACATACTTGCAAACGAGAAATTGTTACAGATGCAACAAGCAGTCATTCTAGAGCCTAGCCATCACACTTCTAGAGAACTACATCTACAGAAACTCACATAGTACATTTTTCAAGTTTTAATATGTACATCCCCTGCTTGTGTTGGGAGAAGTCTGGGTTATTAGCAGCTCTAAACCCACACAGCCTTAACCCCTCCAAAACAAACAGCCTCCCTGCCCTTCGTTCACCCGCAAACAATCTCGCTAGCTAGCCATGTAATGAGACCTTTTTGAATTGGAACGTGCTATTCCACCCAGTGGTATGCTGGCTGAGCTGAGTAAAAGTATTTTACGACATGCATGAGGAACAGTTGCCGCCACCTAACACACATAACAGAGCATCTCAGCTATGGAGCCTGGATTGTGCCGCAGCAATAATTATTAAAATGCAGGTGTTATTAGATAATGAAGTGAAAATGTATTACATCTTGTCGAGTTATTACATATTGCGGTGTTATTACATAATGCATTGTTACACACCCAGATAAGCTAACGCTAACTAGCTCCCAAAGCAGCAGTTGCCTACCTTTGTTCTCATGCCTGTCAGCCGCTACTAAAGATGTCATTTTCAAATGCCTTCAGTAGTTATAAATTAGCTGCGATCGCTGTATAGCTCATGGAGGACTGAGAGCAAGCCTAGTCTTTTGGGGGGGCAGGGGTCACGGCCATAGGAGAGTACCACACTGTGGTAAGAGGGCCTTCAAACAACAACAACAACAACACAGCCTCGGCCCGCTCCTGTGTTTTTGAATGCAGAAATCTCCGCAGCAGGTGTGCCGTGAGTTTAGCGATGGGAGGATATAAGATTTTATCTTTTATCGCGTTAAAAACACTCAAGATAATTTTATCTTGGTGAATTTCCATTATCGGGATAATCGTGAATATCCTCACATGAGCGTGAATATCCTCACGAGTGACTTGAAAAAGCTGTCTAGCTCACTAACGTACAGTCCTATTGATTTCCTGATTTATTTTGAATTGCCATTTGCCACAATGTGATCTGAAAACAAAACAAGTTATTCATTAACTGTGCATTTACAACACATAACTAATTGAACCATGTGAATGCTTGGATATCAGGTTGATAGGTAGATTCTTTTTATTAATGGATTTTTTTCTCTCATTGTGATTACCTGCTGGGTGTTGGCGAGAGTCTGAATCTGTCCTTGTTTGTTTTTCACTAAAGAGGATGTTCACAAAAGAAAAGATATGTGACCTATGATGCAATAAAAATATTTGTTTCTTAACAAAATGTAAGGTAAAGTGATTCCAGTATGTTTTAGTGCCATTGTAAGAGTTTTAAGCATATTTTGATCATTATCGGGATAATATCGTGAATCGCAATTATTTTGGCCAGGATAATGAAATTTTCATATCGTCCCATGCCTACGTGAGTTTACTTTGTTTCACTCGCTACCATTCAGCTGCGCCTGCTGACACTTACATATTATGCCTCAGGGAAGCAGAAATATTACATGTTGTACCTTTAAGGTTATGTGTGTATAATTATTCCATCATTGTAAATACTTTTGTGTCAGTGTTGTTCAGCATGTTCACTCACATGGTGTTTACAGAGGGAACGTCATGCCTATTCCTCATTATGAGAGACGTTACATACTTGCAAACGAGACATTGGTACAAATGCAACAAGCAGTCATTCTAGAGCACTAGCCATCACACTTCTAGAGAACTACATCTACAGAAACTCACATAGTACATTTTTCAAGTTTTAATATGTACATCCCCTGCTTGTGTTGGGAGAAGTCTGGGTTATTAGCAGCTCTAAACCCACAGAGCCTTAACCCCTCCAAAACAAACAGCCTCCCTGCCCTTCGTTCACCCGCAAACAATCTCGCTAGCTAGCCATGTAATGAGACCTTTTTGAATTGGAACATGCTATTCCACCCAGTGGTATGCTGGCTGAGCTGAGTAAAAGTATTTTACGACATGCATGAGGAACAGTTGCCGCCACCTAACACACATAACAGAGCATCTCAGCTATGGAGCCTGGATTGTGCCGCAGCAATAATTATAGAGTAGTTCAGTGATTCATTTTTAATGATTGTTCATTCATTTGTTTTCTTCTCTACCTGCTTATTCCTACTCAGGGTCAGGGGGGAGCTGGAGCCTATCCCAGCATGCATTGGCAGAAGACAGGGAAACACCCTGGACAGACGGTCCAGGATGCTCATTCATACTCCCATTCACACCTATTGGCAATTTGAGTCTCCAACAAGGTTATTATCGTTAACGAAAACTAACAAAATAATGAAATAAAAATAAAAACGAGGCTTTACAAAAAAACGATAACTAACTGAAACTGTATTGTGTGTTTACAAAACTAACTAAAATAAACTAAAATTATAGAGAAAATGTCTTTAGTTTTCGTCTTTGTCAATTTATTTCATACATAAGCCTAGTATTTTGAATTTTTGAATCTCGCCCCTGACAAATATTATTAAATATTACAAAGAAGACTAAAACTAACACTGAAACTAATAAACACGAAACTAAAACTAAGCATTTTCAAAAAATAAAAACTAAACTAGCAAACCTGCTTTAAAAACTAATTAAAACTAAACTGAAATTGAAAAAAAAACGTCAAAACGAAATAAAAATAGAAACTAATAAAAAATGCAAAACTATAATAACCTTGGTCTCCAATCCACCTGACTTGCATGTCTTTGGACTGTGGGAAACCCACGGCAACACAGGGAGATCATGCATACTGTACACAGAAAGGTGAGCCACAGTAAGGGGCCGTGGCCTCTTGAGTGCTTGAAGCGCTGGTGCTGAGCGCTGAGAAGACATCTCCAGGTGGTGTTGCTGTGCTAAACGTTAGCCTAGCTAACATTAGCCTAGCTAACGTTAGCTACAAAACGGCAGGATGCAGGCGCTTGGTCCCCTGGTTCATCCTCATTGGTTGGTAGAACTCTGAAGTGACACTGATGAGCGGTGCGCTTCAGAAAAGTTGAAATTGTTTCAACTCGAGAACAGGTCTGTAACAACGCATTATGTAATAACACCGCATTATGTAATAACTCGACAAAATGTAATACATTTTCACTTCATTATCTAATAACACCCGCATTTTGTAATACACAGCCTGAACGCAATATGTAATAAATTTCCCCGCATTTTGTAATAAATTATTACATATTGCAGTGGTTATTACAAAATGCGGGAGTTGCACTTTTTTTATGATGAAAATGTAATAATACAGTGCATTATGTATCAAAATGTAAATCAGAACTGACGGGATTTATTTCACTGTTCTTTAAAAAATGTTAAACTTATTTTGAATCTTGTTTTTATCTACACCACTATTTATTTATTCATTGTTCTTATAAATCTTTTAATCTTTGTAAAGCACCTTGAATTGCCACTGTGTATGACAAATAACCGCGGCAATATGTAAAAATGTATTACAAAACGCGGGGAAATTTATGACATATTGCGTTCAGGCTGTGTATTACAAAATGCGGCAGATTATTACAAAATGCGGGTGTTATTACATAATGAAGTGAAAATTTATTACATTTTGTCGAGTTATTACATAATGCGGTGTTATTACATAATGCGTTGTTACAAGGTCCAGTGCTCATTTCGCCCAGCGCTAAAAAGAGGTGAGGTACCTGTTTTGGGTCGTAATCGCTGAAAGTGCAGCTTTTCCATAGGAAATAATGAAAGAACAGTGCAACACAGAGATGTAACAGGAGCTCTCACTGGCCACTTAGTGAGCTTTCAGAGACACCCCACCCATTTCTACTAGCAGGGGGGGAGGGGGGTACCTCCTCAGCACCTTTAACTAATTAATCAATAATTACTAATCACTGATCTAGAGTGATTATCAAAACCGAGAACGCCAAGTCGATACTTGTATCCTTGGGGAGAACGTTCTTCCCAACTTGTCTTGGGGAGAACAATCTTCTCATCAAAGTAAGCACAGAGAAGCTTCCTTGCAATCTGAGATGGACTGTGTGCTTCACATCGCACGCGTGATTACACAGCTGTTCATTTCCCCACCTGTTAACCGGCTCCGTGCTGCAGACTACGACGCTGCTCGCCGTTGTCGCAATGAATCTTGGGACTTTCAATTCGTTCTCTTCGATCACGTCACCACTAGATGCAGCCTCGATATTTTGAGGCTGGCAAGGAAACTTCTGTCCTGTCGTTCTTTTGTTTTGGAATCGTACTTCGGTGGTTAGATATTACGTAAAACGCATCACGGAGGACACAAGAACACTAGTCTCAGGGTATCTGCAGGTTTCTGAAAGCCAAATTTAAGACTTTTTCTTACCTATTTAATGCTTCCTGGAATTGAATTTAAGGCCAATTTAAAAACCAAAATAAAGAAACAAAGCTGGCAAAACCAGCCTGTTTCTGATTGAACATAGATAGTGAACATTGCGAAACTATAGATGGGCAGAATAAGAAAAAGAAAACCAGGAAATGATTTAGGGATATGAAGTCCAACTGTGTTTAGTAAAGCAGACAGGATGCAGATTGTACAACCAACCATGTTCTGTATTAATCTAAGAGTGGATATGCAGCGTAAAGTAACCCGTCATTGCATGGTGAAAAAAAATAAGATGGACATGGATTTAAGACATTTTAATACTTTTCAAGGCCTTCAATTTCTAATAAAATAATACATTTTTAGACTTTTAAAGGATCCGCAATACCCTGAGTCTGTAACTATGTGGCAGCTGCATTCCAGTCCATCCTCAACACCCTGAATGTGAAACAGCACACAAATGAACAGATAATCACAAATATGCATGATGGAGTGAAAGCCTTGCAAACATAACCGTGTTTGCGGGAGAGCCGAGTGCAACAGGAAAACTTTGGCTTAGGCTACTTTGCAACTTATCAGTCAGTGCCAAATGGAATGTGGGATATGTGTGAAAATTGAACACACTCGAAGCAAATTTCAGCTGCAGACTTGCTGCCCTTGAGGCTCAGAAATCCAGTTTTGAAAGTTTTATAAATCCTTTGTATTACGAAAGTGTCCACAACTCAGGACCTTCCTCCAAGGGTTGATGAAATGGGACGTGCTTACGTGTCCAGTGGGCGCAAAAAGGTAAGAGAATAGTCTGTAGAGGCCTATGGCTAAATACCATGCAGCTAATGATGACATTTAGTCCTATGAGGATATGTGGGAGTTGCATAATGTAGTCAAAAATTCATTCTTTTCCTTCAGGATTCATTCTTTTGTTAACTAAATAGGTCTATATGTAAGTTAAAGTTCATGCTCAAGTTCCAACTTTCCAACTGCAGCAAGTATTAAAAACATTAGCCTATATAAAAACATAACACTGTCAGGCACTAGGTGCAATCAGTCAGTCACCAATGCAGGGTGCTGATGCAGAGATGCAGGCAAACAGATAAGACAAATCACTGCTGTCATCATCATCATCACCACCACCACATGCAATTTATATGGGACTTGAAATGGGTCAAGAAAATTTTCCTCCAAAATATATTATTTTGTATGACTGAATGCCATGCAGGCAACACACAACCATGCATTTGTCATATTGTATGGGACTTTGTGTTAAGCAGCCTACTGCACATGTAGGGTATATGGGACATGTAAAATATCAAAGGCTAAAATCGTTTGTGGTCTCGTTCAAATAACCATAATATAATATCACGCTCAGACTTGATTCTAATTGGGAGTACTCAATACATTATATCGATGTCTGTAACATGATTTGAAAACTCTGAAAAATAAAATGGTAAAGCAAAATGTAATTAACACAATGGCACGCAACTTAAAATGTTAGCAGACAATTGAGTGAAAACATTTCTTACACTAATTAACGTTTTGTCAATGAAAAGGCACATTATATTTGGATTATAGCCATGAGGTCCATGCCATTTTCGTAGTACTGAGCAATTTAACATCTATTTCGTAGGCAACTGACCAAACTTGACCTCTAGGAAATGGAGAAAATGTTAAATCAGAGGAGCAGGCTACACTATATAGATTGTAGTGTGTGGCTGTAAAGGGCTACAATATCAGCGCAACTGCTGTATCACACAACTGATAGTGCTGTAGCCCCAATACGTGTCGTCTTCTCTTGTAGGCTGTGGAAAGAGCGTTTCACCAGACTGCGTTCAAAAATCGGTCAGTTTAATGTTTCCTCGCTTATCGACAAACTTACATGACCCGTAGAAAGTGGCTCAAGACATTTTATTAATCATCACGGTCTTTTGGTAAATTCGGCATAGAGATGATCCACCAAGCAGCAGTTTATGACAATAAAAAATGATCTCAACTTTTAGGAATTGGCTCGCACTGCTCGCTACCGCCCTCCACGGAATATTTTGGTGGGAGAGGAGAGTGGGAATACCAGTAAACCAGTTATAAAAGTTGATATTTCATTTAAATAAGTGCTGCTTGGTTTATTTGATGTACGCCGAATTGAAGAGTGGCTTCTAATGATGTGTAAAAGGTGTTCGCTCATGTTTTACCAAGTACGTACCTTTGCCGATAACCAAAGCAACATTAAACTGTCAGAGTTTTTCATGGGGTTTGGCGTGATGTTATCGCCACAAAATAGTAAACGACACGTATAGGGGCTACTAGTGTCACAGCCTCCACAGATAACACAGCGCCACTGGTCATAAGGAAACGGATCTCTTATCCAGTTTCTGTCTACAAATAAATGTAAAAGGGTTAACGTTACTTGCCGAAGTTGGGACCAAAAGGCTGGCAGGTCGCTCAATCAGTTCAGGTTGCTGTTTCCCGGCCACATTCATTTCCCATAAAACCGGTGTCTCTGCCCACTGACTTCGACGAGAGTTTCACAAGTCATTTATCCAGCAATTCACTGTAAGTGTTATTCACCGGCGTCCCGTTCAACGACAGAGGCAGACGGAGAAATCATGTTTCTATAATGCTATTTTAGCAGTGACCGTATCCTGCAATGGCAATAATATTGGCTGTGGCAGGGGGAAAGACGAGTTATACCAATCGCTATTTGTCTACCGTTAGTGCCGTTACTGTCAGAAGACTGTGTGTCCTCTGCATCCTGAGGCTGCTGTTCATCAGTCTGCATGTTGTTTCTCCACCTGCTGCCTCTCCTCCCATTAACTATTACTGCGTCAAACCAAGGCATTAACCCATTCACTGGCATTTATCTTGGGAGCAAAATGGCGTTTTAATAACATCAGTTATGGGTTATATTATAGAATTCTATGTTTAATAGTCATTATTAGTAGTAGTAGCCTAATAGCAGCAGTAGTAGTCGTAATTTAGTAGTCTTAGTAGGCTAGTTATAGTAGTAGTAGCCTCCTGGCAGCACTAATAGTAGTAGCAGTAGCAGTTAACTTAGCCTACTAGTTATAGTAGTAGTAGTGGTGGTGGTACTAGTAGTGGTAGGCTAGTAGTAGTTGCCTAGCAGTAATAAGATAATACAAGATACGACTTTATTGTCCATTGAGCAGAAATTTGTCTTGGACTAATGCTGCTTCTGTTAAAAGAATCAAAACAGGCTTTACATGTACAGATAAAAGACAACTTGCTAACAACATCAATGTGAAACACTCAGGCAGTCCAGCATGCAGACTTCCACAGCTCAAGTATTACCCTGGGCGTTTAAGTCTTAATGGATACTGGCACAAATGAATTTCTGTAGTGGTTTAACCTGCATTTGGGAACCCTGGAACACTTGCCAGAGGGGAGTAGCTCATCTTGGGCGGAGGATATGAGATGGGTCAGAGATGATTTTCTGAGCCAGTCTGACCACTGACTCCTCATAGATGGCCTGAAGGGGTGGGTACTGTCTGACTCCTACAACCTTCAAAGCTGTCTGCACCAGATGACTTATGTTGGACTTTAGTTGTACAGACAGATTTTCAAACCAAGCTGTGATACAATATCTAATAATGCTTTCTAGTACAGAATGATAAAAAAAAAAAAAAGCAGCATGTAGCCTACTTTCTCTCCACACCAAAAACTGTCAGTCTAGGTAAGAAGTACAATCTCTGCTGTAGCCTGAAGCATAGGCTGACACGGATGCTCCAGCTAAGTGTGTTGTCATTATGGACTCCCATACCTGGGAAATGGCTTCATTATGAATGACTACAGGCTTATGATCACAGACAGCCTCGGGGTCAAACACCAGCTCCTCTGTCTTTTTTACATTCAGGATTAGATGGTTGTCATCGCACCACTTTATGAGCATCTCTACCTGGGAGTGGTACAGTGATGGACTGCCATGATTAGCAGTCCCAGCATAGCAGTATCATCAGCGAACATGAAAAGTATCATCAGAGAATATGGAAAAGCCTGGGCCGTGTCAGGACAGCTCCAACAGCCTCACTCTACAATGACAAGCATCCAACCTTCTCTTGGGAGCCATTAAAATTAGCCTGTGACTGCAAAATTATGGCTTTTGTCAGTCAGTGCATGGTAATTATTAGATGACATTAATTTAATTTTTGTCCTGCTATGTTTTGGGGACTGTCTGCAAAAACTGATATTACTGTTACTATAAATAGTTTAGCATCCAAGTTGCAAAACAGTCCATAACCAAGTCATTGTTGACTACTGTGTAAACATACTGGTGTCCTGTATGCAGGTTGGAGCTTTAGTTATACAAACATTGTCAGAGGTAGAGCTGCTCTGGCAGAAATAGTCACAGTCATCACTTTTTTATTCTTTCATGACCATGGCATTCATGATCTTGGAAGGTCAGCAGGCTAGCTATAGCTCACCCTTATGGGGACTGCCCATTGTTCCGGCAGCCCATTATTCCGAAACCCCAATAGTCCAAAAAATGTCCACCCATTGGACCGAAACAGCCCGTTATCCCGGAGGTGGTTGGGTTGAGGCATGGGGTCACTGAGGTTAGGGTTAGGGTCACTGAGGTTAGGTTTAGAGCAAGCTTATGGTCAAGGCTGTCAGAAGCTATGGTTGTGGATGGAGCCAGGCATGAAGTTTTCAGACTATTGGGGTCTCTGAATAATGGGCCGTCAGAACAATGGCATGGCACCGACCTTATTACCTAGATAGCTTGGATAGTTTGAACTTGGAAGGACAGCTAGGCTAACTAGCTAACCTAGATAACTTTATATGGTTAAATTGCATTTTTTCAGTGAGTAGCAATTGTGTGCTCGGCTTCATTAGCATCCTCTCTCTTACCCCTTGCCCTTTTCACTGGGTTTCCGCCTTAGCAAGGCTCCTCCCGTTCTTGGAAGTTCCAACTTACGAGTTCGGAAGTCGTCAAATACTAGGGATGTACGATTCTACATTTACCACTCTGACTCCTTGGAAATCCTCCTTGGTAATGGAATTGATGGAATCGATTCTAAATCAATTCCGATTCCAAATGAAAATCAACACAAAAATTTCTCCCTCCCCCCTACCCACTTGTTTTGAAATGGATCAGATCAAGGCAGTCGAACACAGATTAGTATAGATAGGCCTAAATCGGTATGAATTTATTACAAATTCATTTAAATGAAACAGTTTCTACGATTCCAGAGTCAGCTAAACTTGCTAGTTTAGCTAGCAAGTAATCTTCGGCTATTTCAGGGGTTTGTACCACATGAAGGAATATCCATGTCTTTTAAGCTTGTATTTGTGGTTAATTTTCAGCTTTATTGTATGACATTTCTTACTTTTCACGTACGACGCTGTGCTTTGTTCAGCCATGTTGGAAAGCGTCACAACTCTTGATTATCCGACACTTGAACACATGGAGAAAATCATGATTTGCCGACTGGTAATTCCGAGTTTATTGGGTCGTTCATCCGCGCTCATCTTCTAATTACGATATTTCCGACATGACTTGAAGGCAACATTCTGCCTTCAAGAAATGTTTGTATAAAACTCGCAATTTCCAATCTGTACAGCTGCACCATTTCAGCACTCACTTCAGCCTCTTGAACAGCTAGTTGTACTGGTGGTGTGATGTATTGTATTAATACATCTTTCACTTTTGGTCCTGTGCCTTATATGTGAGGTAATGTATTTTGCTCTATGTATTAGTGAGTAATGTGCAAGTTTATCAGAGTGTCTCAGTAGTAACACAACACAGTAAATTGTTCATACATGCAGTGTAGTATTATTGAGAATTTGCATTTTCTACAAAGTAGAAAAGATTCTTTGTTATATTACCCATTACCCATTTAACATACAGGATAGTGTTACTGTGTCATTTTCATTGATAAGGGAAGAAATCCATGTATTTCAATGGGTGTCAACAAAAGGATCATGTTTGCCAAAATGACACATCCAAAGTGTCAGTTTTCATTTGAATGCATTCGGTTTGGTTGCTTGACCCAGCAATTTTGGTTGCTCCTTTGACCCAACGATTTTTGTTGCTCCTTTGACCCAGCAATTTCTGCTTGGATTGAGGGCTTGAGGACACAAACAATAGCAGGTTTACTTTTAGGAAACAAGGAAAGGGCCATGAATGTTTCCTATAACTTCAATCTTTATATGAAGGACTAAAACATTTTTGCAGTGATAACTTTAATTGTCCTATGAGGCTTATCCTTGGGGTGAAGTTCAAGGTATTTGAAGTTTTTTGTTAGTGCTAATTACGTTTTATAACATATGTGCAATATGCAAGTGAAGTCAAGTTTATTTATAGAGCACATTGCATACACAAGGCAACACAATATGCTTTCCATTTCAAAATAAAACATAAATACAAAGATATACATATTTACAAAAATGCATACAAAACATGAGATAGAAAAATAACAGACATAATATAGACTATAGTGAAAAGATTTGTTTTCAGTTTACCTTTAAAAGAAATCAGTGCTAGGGCACATCTCAGTTCCTCAGGCAAGGCATTCCACTTTCTGGGTGCATAGAATCAGGATCAAGATTAGAATCAGGAAGGACAGGGGAAAAGAAAATTAAAGAAAAACATATGGATTCACTCACAATGTGCATCTAAAAGTGGGAGTATTTGTTGTGTTCTTTTATCTTTCTATTTTACTTGATTTGTTTCTTTTAATGTAATGCATTTTGCTTGTTCTTTTATGAGTTTTATCTTTTTATCTGTCTTTTATCTGCCTTCTATCTGCTGTCTTTTATCTGTCTTCTATTGATATAAAGCACTTTGAGCTGCATGTTGTGTATGAAAGGAGCTATACAAATAAAGGTTATTATTATTATTATTATTATAACAACTAAAGACAGCTTACCCTGCCTTTGAGCTTACCCGGGGCAGATCCCTGCCTGACGACCTGAGGGCTCCTTTTGGTTCATCAGTGTCACAAGCCGTTCTCAAGCATGTCTCTGATAGAAATTGGTGCAAGGCCAGTGAGCGCCTTATACAAGTAATAACACTTAGGGTTAGGGTTATGGTTCATTTAAAATTCATTGGGAACCGGTGGAGAGATCTCAGAACTGGAGTGATGTGGTGAGTTTTCTTTGTCCTAGTTCAAATTTGTGCAGCAGAATTTTGAACTAGCTGCAATCTCCCTATGGTTAGGGTGACCACATTTTCAAACCCCCAAACCGGGACCCTTAAGTGTCCCGCACGTTCATGCACGCGCACATGTATGCGCTTATGCACGTACCATAGGCATTTTCATCAGGATGGGGGACAATTATTTCAGCGCTTAGCACACCTAGTGACTGCACCTTTCAACACCATGGACAGAGCCTCAGCAAATGAAAAATTATGTTTTGTCTCCAAAAATCCACCAAAACATAGTTTATGTGGTGCATTGTTTATGTTTTTTGATTGGGTTAGGTAATATTGAGCGGGACAGAACATAATAAATGTCTATGTGAGCACTGAAAACAAGTACAATACTATTATTATTTTAATTGTGGTGAAAACCGGGACAATTTGGTAGTGAATGTTGAAAACCGGGACATTTTAGTGTTTTACAGATATTTGTCGGGACTCGGGACACCCATCTTGAAACCGGGACAATCCTGGACAAACCGGGCGTCTGGTCACCGTACCTATGGTCCTCTTAGGGAGACCAGTGAGAAGACCATTGCTGCAATGGTCTTCTCACTGGTCTCCCTAAGAGGACCATAATCTAGTCTGGAAATGAAGGTATAGGCCTACACTAGTTTCTAAGAGTCTGCTTGTGATACAAAGCCTCTTACTTTGGCAATATCTTTCAGATGGTAGAACGCAGAAAAGGCAAATCATACTCTATGATGATGACACCAAGATTTCTTACTTGTCCTTGGGAAAGGGATCTTTCGATTTCAACAAGACTAACTTTGGTAAGTAAAAGTGAAAGATGCTGCATGTAGTTTCTGACTGATACATTTCTGTAAAATTACAACATGTTCACCAGTCCACACAGTCTGATGTAACTATCCTTTGTCTTATTTAGGGTTAGTGCCTGTGTAGAATCATGGTTTGGATTTTTGAGGAAAGGGTGGGTGAGAGTGGGGAGATCATTGGGGTTAGGGTTATCCGCTGACCGCTGGGTGCCTCTCATCAAAGGTGGGTGATGTTTCCTTGAAATGGGCTCATAACTAATTAGTAACTGTATTGAACTGAGAACTCCAATCTGTCATTGTATCACTGGGTGCTAATACTTTGTGATTTGAATATCCACGTTTGTTGCCCACCTTCTACATTTGCACTTGAGTTTTTGAACCTCTTTGAATCGTGCAATCACACACACTCAAAAGGTCATACTCTTGACTTAGTGCTAACATCTGGTCTCAGCCATAGAAATGTGGAAAAAATAGACTCCTGTATCAACCGTGAACTAGTTCTTTTTAAAGCTCCGTCAACTCTTCCCAGCTCCGGATCCCTCTTGCATCTTTGATTTACTCTGCCAGAATCAACCAGCCAGAATCCTACTGAGACCTGCTGTAGTCAGTTTGGTAATTGACTTTAACAGTGCTTGCCTCGCTAGTCTTGTCTCTATTGATGCTTTTAAAGATAAAGTGAACCCTATAGCCCTGCCTTGGCTCACTGAGCATATTCAGGCCCTAAGGAGAGTCTTCCATGACATTTTGAACAATTTAAATAAATGTTTCTGAGGGCTGTTAAAGATGCTCAAGTGGATTTTTTTCTCTGTTATATCTAAAAAAATTCACAATTCTAGGGTCTGGTATAACATACTAAACTCAGTCATTAGGCCACCTAGTTATGTGAAAGCTTCACCAAAGAGGTTGAGAACCTCAGATCACATTTCCATTCAGGCTTTACTGTTAGGTGGGAAATTTCTGCTGAATTCAGCCATTTTGAACCCTTTTGTGCCTCGGTCCTGACTGAGACCGTGGCTCACATGAACTCCACCTAATGTCCCCTTGGTGTTGTTTCCATTTATTTCTGAAAGAGATGTTTTTTATCACAACTTTCCAGAAAGTTGCCTCCATTCAGCATATAGCTTTCAGGAATCAAAATGATATCTTTGAAAAATTTAAGTCTGTTTTTAGAACGATGCACAGAATGGAGACTGCCCTTATTAAGGCAGCAAATGATATTCTAATAGGAATGCATTTGGGTGAAACTTCCATTTTAATCCTTTCATGTCCTAGTGCAGCCTTTGTGTGCCTGAATTCCTGGCTTGACATTAAGGACACTGCACTAAATTGGTTCGGCTTCTCATAGAACCTTCTCTGTTCAAATTGGAAACTCATCATATTCCTCAGCAGACAATACATGGGCAGGGTCCCTCCAGGTTCAGTTTAAGGTCCTATCCTTATATATGAAATCCAGCAGCTCAGATTGCCCAGCCACTCTTAAAGAACGCTTTTCTGACATAATCGCTGGATCGAAGAGTCTAATGCAGCAGCTATGATTTTAGCTCAAAAATAAAATCTAAAAGAAAACACAGAAATTCAACTGAAACAAAAAATGGCTACCTCCACAGCTAACCGAAACAAAACAGAAATTCACCTGAATACTTTTCCTTTTTAGTGTTTTGTAAGTGAGATAGAGAGAGAATTCACTAGTAATGAATGGGCCCAGATACTACATCAATACATTACATACTACAACAATATTTATATTATCTATACATTGTTACCAACTACTCACATCTCAAGACAATATTCTACACAAAACAGGTACTACCAACACATTTCATATACAGTATATGTGTCACGGTCCCAGCCTAGCCCTTGTGTTTTCCGGGTGTTTTCCTTCTACTCCCCAGTCCTGTCATCCTCCAGACACCCACCAGATGTCCTCGGACTTTCCCTCCTCCTGCACACACACACACACACACACACACACACCTGTCTTCCATCAGCCCATTAGCCCTGCTACTTTGTTCCCCCTTCACCTGTCTGCTTTCAGCCAATCAGCTTCCGGACTCTTTCCCATCCAGCCAGCTGTTGTCTATTCTCGTTAGTCCCAGTGTGTGTATATATTGTTTGTGTTTCCCTGGAGTGGTTGTCAGTTCGTCTGTTTCCTGCTTTGTTAGCAGCTCTGTTTCCCCGTGTTTTTCTGTTGACTTCCAAGACCTGCTCTGTTACCTGTGTACCTGTGTTTCATGTTGTAAGTCCTTAGATTTTATCCCTGCCAGCCTTGGATTCTTTCTGTTTCCTTTGCCTGTCAGCCAGTTTTAGTTTTTGCCCTTGGATTGCCTGTTTTGTATTTTCCTAAGCTCAGCTATTAAAGTTTTTTGCGTAACCCCAGTTCTCTGTCTGCCGGTTTTGCGTTTGGGTCCAGTCCCTGAGTTCTCCCCCTAACAATATGGCCTTCGGAATCGTAAAACTTTAAAACAAAATAAACTGAAACTAAACATTTATCAAGAGTGCGTATACTGTTTGGGTTTTAACAGGATATAGGCCATGACTGGAGGAGTGGGAGCATGTAGAGGGAGAAAAGGATGGGGCCTAGAATTGAGCCCTGTGGGACTCCACTGGACCTGTCTGCTGAGGGAGATGAACAGAGAAGGGGTCTATTAGAAAGACAGGATTTGAGACAGCTCAGTGCTGAGCCAGATACCCACCTAGTGCTTAAGTGAGTCAATTAAAATTGCATGATCAGCTCTCAAATGCTGCACTAAAGTCTAAAAGGATTAAGATCGAGCAATCTCCTGCATCAACTTAGTTACTTTAGGAGAAGTGTTCTATGCTATGTGGTTGTCTAAAACCTGAGTGGAATTACTCAGAAAGGCTAGTGGTTTTGACCCTGTACCACATGTACCAGTATGTACTTATGTCTTTATGTGAGTTCTCAATAGGTTCCTGCATCAAAGTCACCAAGACATATTCCTGTATACATTTTTTGTACTTGGCAATAAAGTGATTGACTGAAACCTCAGGGGATCTTGGCTTTTTTTTTTGCTATGCCATGGTTGATTGAAAGATATGAGCCAAAAAGTGAACAACACCCGTTGTTAATAATAATTAATCATAATCAATTGCATTTTTTTGTGAATATATTATTGTCACCCTTGCAATCCATTAGCCCAAGGCCTCTGGTGCAAAGGGTGTCTCATGTTTTCCATCCAGTCCCAGAATAATCACCCTACATCTTTGCTTACACAAATCAGAATAACCTTGAGTCACTGAACAAACTGTGCAATAATAGTCATATCTCTCAACATCTAAAAGAAAATATCTCATCATGCAAAGGAGGAGTTGTTTCAGACTCTTCAGACACTTTCCAGAATGTCAGATAGGTTCAAGTGTTTGTTTGTTCCTAGTGTGATGAGACTTTGGAACGACCGCAAAGGAGTTTTTTTCTTTGGTTCAGTAATGTTAGACTGAAAGCCAGAGTCAAAGTCAAGGGGTAAGAGAGGAGGAAGCTAATATTAGAAAGAGTAGTGTTCTTGCTACTAACTGAAAAAATGCACTCCAGCCATACTAAGTTATCTTGGTTAGCTAGTTAGCCTAGCTGATCTTCCAGGTTCAAACTAGCCATACCAGCCTACGTAAGCTACTTAGCTGACCTTCCAAGATCATAAATGCAAATGAATGAAAAAAAGCAGTCATTGCCAATTGCATTTTTATTTATATTTTGACCAGAATTCCTTCTATGCCATTCAATTTTGCCAGGTAGCCACTCTTAAAAACGATGGTTCTTTGGCCCCACCCACCAAGGTTACACCCATAGGTTGCACCATGACAATAGTTCTGCCTCCAGAGCATCCCTGCCTCCGAAAAGTGTTTGTATAACTAAAACAACAGTCTGCCGTTGTCAGATTGTCATCGAAACTCATATATGCATACAAAGAAGATCAAAAGGAGGAGATCAAAACCACAGCTAAGGTATGAAGATTTATGGTTTTAAGATGAATTTTCGCCCAGGTTCTTGCACAGACATAGAGGAGTGAAGTGTCTCATTTGTGGTTGCCTTGGCTGAATTTGGCTTTTGCAGACCACAATGCAAAACAATGCGTGTGTGTGTGTGTGTGTGTGTGTGTATATTACGGCTGGGCAATATATCAATATTATATCGATATCGTGATATGAGACTACATATCGTCTTAGATTTTGGATATCGTAATATCGTGATATGGCATAAGTGTTGTCTTTTCCTGGTTTTAAAGGCTGCATTACAGTAAAGTGATGTCATTTTCTGAACTTACCAGACTGTTCTAGCTGTTCTATTATTTGCCTTTACCCACTTAGTCATTATATCCACATTACTGATGATTATTTATCAAAAATCTCATTGTGTAAATATTTTGTGAAAGCACCAATAGTCATCCCTACAATATTGTCGCAATATCGATATCGAGGTATTTGGTCAAAAATATTGTGATATTTGATTTTGTCCATATCGCCCAGCCCTAGTGTATATATATATATATATATATATTGAGGACAGTTGCTAATGAATGAGTAGTGTGTCCAGGGCAGGAGGCAGGGTTGAGAGGGTGACAGCAGGGGGTGATGGGAAGGGGAAGGGCAGGTCTGTTCACTCTCTCTAGACAGTGACCCAGATGTGTAGGTGGTGATTGGTGATTGAGTCTTCTCAGCTGTTTCATAATGTACACTGACCGTTCTTGACAACGGTATTGATGTTGTTATCAAAGGTAGCACCCAACGACTTACTGATTAATGATTCCACCATGCATCAGTAATTCTCAGGGGGTTGGGAGTGTTTGAGATATCCGTCTTCATTTCCACCATTTTGTCGGTGTTGAGCTCAATGGTTCTGGTTTACATATCAAGATGCCAGGTGATTCCCCACTATCCTGCATATGGACTTATAGACTAGTCTAGTAGTAGGGATGGGACAATATGCTTATCTCACAATACAGTTCGATATGCTATACAACCACGATACTATGTAATAAATAAAAGTTAAATAAAACAAAGTCTAACTGTGCAGAATTTTGGTTATTTCTGAGCCACAAATCTAGCAATGGCATTGGCTTGTTAGAATGTAAACAATTTAAAAATGTCATTACAAAGTGTAAATAATATCATTTGGGATGATACTACAGCAGAATAAAATGTAGCTAATATCACAATTCATTTTTCTGCCCCACGATACGTATCGTCACATTTTTGCATCGCGATATATAGAATTTTCGATATATCGTCCAATCCCTAACTAGTAGTTTAATTAATACACATATGTAGACAAAGTCATTGACATGGTTGATGTAAAGGGGAAAGAGCAGCCTGTCTGAGAGAAGATCAGACCGGCAGACCGTCTCCACCAGGCATGAAGCCTTCAAAGGTCTGGAAGGAGGCTGAACCTCTGCTACCCTGGCATTAGTACAGTAGCGCCATATTCTAGCTAACAAACATAACCGAGATGGCAGTCGTGGCAAAGAGGTTGAGAACATGGCGGTCGGGGAGGTCACCGCCAAGGAGCGAAGCCTCTAATCCCTTCCGTGTGGCAGCATTTCATTGCTTGGGAATGAGCTCAAACGGTGGCATTTGAGAGGAAGCGCGATCTATGCCCCCATTCTGCCAGCAGGGTGGTGGGGGGGGGGGGCCCATTATACTAACTACCAGCTTCTCCTTTGAACACTTCAGCCGCATTGTTACACCGAATTATTAAATCGAGGTAAAGCTGATGAAGTGGAACAAGCAATTAGAAACTCAATCAAAAAGCAGCTGAATTCTCAATCTTCTTCATTGGTAGTAAGACGCTTTCGCCGTGATACATCCTAACTACACTCTGCGGTATTCAATTCAATTCAGCTCAAATCAAATCAAATCTTTATTGTCCCACTCGGGCACATTTGGCCTGTAAGGCAAAGGCTTAGAAACGGGTTTAAAACATTGTTAATGGTATCTTGTCGCTTCTCTTTCTATAGATCATTAGCTCCAGGCTAATGAAGACTTTTAATTCCAGAATGAAATTTTTACCGTGAAATATACAGTTTTTTTTGCTGCCAGGGCAGTAAAGCCCATTAATGGAAATGATTGAAGTTATTAGCTTTATTAAGATAGTTTCTTATAAGGTACAATTTTGATGATATAATCACCTGTAGCCTATTTGAAACGTTGCGTTGGGAAAAAAAAGATTCACATAATGTTCAGTCAAGCCATTCAAAAGGAGCACATAGTACATGGAAGACAAGGAGAACAGATATAGATTGAATGGATAATTGAAGGGAAAGGGAATCAATGCTGTATGGACATACTTCATTCTTTTGTTCTCTTGCCTTTTTTTTTCCTGATTCTATCGTCATAAACGCATGATTGATCTAGTAGCTGGTTGGTTTGGTTCAAAGCTTAACAATCTTTATATTGGGTTTTTCTGAAATGTAGAGAAAATGAATGGGAAATGTACAATACATTATCAATACATTGTTACCAACTACTCACTTAACCAGGCTGTCTAATGACTGAGTCTAGTATGTTAACAAATTAGCAGTAGCCCTACCTTGGTCTTCTCTTTGACCATTTCCATATTTCCTTCTGCCTGATAAAGACTCATTAAAATGTTTAAAGTAAAGAAGTATGGGGGAAATGTCAGAAAAATTATTATTACAAAGTTATTCCTTCATGTCTCCCTAATGAACAGCATTATCCCCAAAATCTATACGCTCTTCACTCATTGCTTTCCATAACATGTCACAGTTTTTCTTGACTTTTTCTTGACATTGTGCTAGTACAATCTGATCTGAGGCCAGGAAGGACATACCACCTTCCACAGGCAGGCAATTTAAACATCTCAACATCTCTGGCCACTTCATGACTTTTTAATGTTCCCCACTCTGCTTCTTTTTCATAATTCAGCAGTAGGACAGTATACTATAGGGAGTTGATGTTGTGATAAGAGTTCTGGGAGGACTGGCTTTTGACTCCATCTACTGGTCATTCCTCTTTCAGACGTTCTTATGCACACTGTAGCTGGATGTACTTAAAATTCCCAGACATAACAAAATCCAGAGATAAAGGAGAACCTCTGCAAACGGGCGAAAAGATAATGTCCAGCCTGGGCGAGCGAGACCGAAAAGGCTGCGATAATACACTCTCACACACCGAGATGTCTGGGGTTTCCTCAGGTGACACTGCAGCAATCTCACCGCAGACATCACAGAGCGCTTTGCCTGCCTCTTCAAAGTGCCACCGTGCGCTCCTCGCCCGCCGACGCGCCATCAAAAATGCAAAAACCGCGGAATGAGGCCAAAAGGGGAACATTGGGAGCATATCGCAGCAGCGGAAGATTAGGGTTGGTTTATAGTGGGGGGGGGGTGTGGTGTGATATATTAACAAAACCCTGCGGTGGGCACAGCATGGGTTTTGGATAGGGCGGGGGTGAGGGGGTGGGATGGCTCTAGACAAGGCATAAGAGAAACTCAAACTCCAGTGGAAGTTGAAATAAATTACTAATATCTGGGATCTTGTAGACTCACATGTACTCATTA
This sequence comes from Centroberyx affinis, assembly GCF_046629955.1. Taxonomy (NCBI): domain Eukaryota; kingdom Metazoa; phylum Chordata; class Actinopteri; order Beryciformes; family Berycidae; genus Centroberyx; species Centroberyx affinis. The sequence goes on from NW_027282239.1 coordinate 204,153, forward strand.
ATTTACTGGCTTATCCGTTACTTCATGCATAAACTAGAACAGATGCAAACTATTCATGTGCTGTCTCTGTAGGAGGGAGATTTGATTACTACCAATAGTGTAAGAAAGTTTTAATTAAAGGAATAACCCGCAACATTTTCACTCTTTATCTGGCTGATAGAACACAATAGTGATTCAACCTATATCCAGTTCATGAAAGCTTTTAGATTTGCTGGTCTAAACACTCGGTGTCTGGTAGCTCTTTCTTGGGAAAAATCCTCAGTGTACAGGAAGTGGTGCGTTTTACGTGTCCGGTTTGTTTGGAATAAACAGAAGAAGAACTGGGTAGTTAGCATGAGCAGTGATAGCCACCATGGCTGAACAGACAAAGAAAAGAGAAACTCAGAGTGCATCAATGGAAAATCCAGTAGTCATCACAGCACTGGACACATTGACTGACAAAATAAAAACGAACAAATAAACAAAAAAACGAGGAACTCGAGGATTACCATTGTGACCTCCTGAGCAAAACACAGTAACAGAGCCGAGATTTATCTAAAATTGAATGGCAATGATTTTATTAAGTTAAGAAATCAACACATTTAAGAAATTCAGTTATTTTATATACACTGGTCTACGGATTTAAAAAAAAAAAGAGACAAAAATAAGCTTGACACACCAAGCTAATACAGGTTATAGACTTTACATTTCACATACCCATAAATAATGATCTTGGTTCAAATGATAATTACAAATCGATTTCATCCTCACAGTAAAGTAAATGATGTGCCTACACCCGCTAATGTCTCTTTGTTCACGTCAACAATCGTCTCAAAGAAGAACATCGTCATCGAACTGATCTTAAATACCTTAAAACTAAGCTGTAAAATACTTAAAGCATAATCTACCATGTGTTCCATGGGAAACAAAGAAAAAGGCAATGGTTTAAGAAGTCATTTCTCATGAAATATCGGTAAGCCTTAAAAATAAACTTTCAAGCGATTTCAGTGAGCTCATATACAACAGGTAAGAGAGGCGGAGGGGTTACCACTTAAGCAGCCAAAGGATACTAAAAATTTACTACTTTGTTCAAAATATACAGAAAATAACATTGGTGCAAAATGCTTCAGTCAGAGCCGCTAGTGGCGTAACTATGCTGAAATTCACAGAGTTGAGCAGTTGTACAGTAGTGGCCATCACAGTCCAGTAATCCAGTGTTTCTGATCAGCAGTGAATGAATACAACTGTCTTTTTTAAAGTGTCACAATAAGAAGGTATCAGTGTTGTGTTGGGGCTTCAGTGTTCCTCTTTGTCTCGGCCTTTCTTGTCCTTCTCGTCCTGCAGGGCCGTGCCCAGCTTCTTGATGAGCACCGACAGGACCTTGTCCAGCGGGTCCATCACGCCCCTCTGCAGCCATTTGGGGATAGTGGTCCTGGCGTGGTGGAAGCCCAGCTTTTGGAGGATGTAGTCCACGCCCACCGGGTCGATCTTGCGTCCCGTCCAGGAGATGAGCCTGCAGAGGGGAGGGGGTAGGAGCATTTTGGTTAAAGCTGTTCCCGATGTGTTTCAGCTAGGATGCTTAGCAGATTTAGGTTGGATCTACAATTCTTTCAACTCAGGATTAAGAAGAGAAGGAGTGTTTTAAACCACGGAAAGGAGGCTTGCACATTTCAGGGTTTGCATAATAGCAGAATGGCCTCATGATGACACAGTTACTAAGTTGTGTGTGCTTAAATCTTGAGTTCAAACATGAACAATGCAAAACCTTGGAGGAAATCTTTACAACATGAAAAACCAATAAAGTCAATAAAGTTGAGGGGTGCCAGAGTGCATCCTTGCTTTATGCTTCTCCAAACCAATTAAGTCTGAATACTAGAAAAGTGACGTATCTTGGGTGCCTTGGCTTTTTTCAAATCCAATAAATAGTCTTGTATGGTATTGCATTATAGCCTTTTATATTTGGAGGGTTAGGGTTAGGGCGTTTGGTGCGCAAAAACCAATAGAATATCTTGAGAAGAAAACAGATCACACTCAAAAGGATGTGTCTCATTATGCGTGTGGTGCAAGGCAAGGCAACTCTCCAAGAAGTTATTTTTAGCTTTCACATTAACGCAAAAAATGAAACACAACAAGGAATCTCGGAAGGACTGCGAAAGAGCATCGTTCATCGCCGGCATTGGCATGACACCGTGACATAAAAGGGTGCGTCTCAATGTGACTGCGGTGCGGCGGAGGTAGAGCGGAGCCCGGGGGGGGGGGGGGGGGGGTTTCTCACCTGAGCGTGGGCTCCAGGTGCCAGGTGTTGCACATGAACTCCCTCCAGTCCACCGTGGTGTAGTTGATGCCGTCCTCCTTGTCCTTGTCGGCGGAGCTGTCGGCGGAGCTGTCGTCGTGCAGCGCCGTGGGGCTCTTCTGGCCCGGCCGCGCCGCGAAGATCCGCGGGGCGAAAAGGGCTGAGGGAGGGAGGGAGGGAGGGAGGGAGGGAGGGAGGAGAGAGAGGTGTTTGCTTTTTTTTTGTAATTAAATGTTTTTTTATTTTTAGATTTTTAAGTTTCCCTTTTAGAGGGTGAATGACATACATAGGAGCATACAGAATAGTGCAGATTACATTACATTTCACCCCCTACCCCCCACCCCCCTCCCACCAACTGTCCCTCCCTTCAAGGGGCACACAAAACAGAGAGAACAGGTCCTAAATTAAAAGAAGCAATATCCAGTTAAATGTAAAATAATCAGGCTCAGGGTATTAAGTACATACAAAGTAAAATTGCAGTTATACAAAGAGGAAAAAGAAAAAGAAAAAGAAAAAAGGGGGGGGGTGAAAATTCAAAAGGACACTTTAAATTCATGCCAATAACATAGTTTTAACATTCTCGGCAGCACTCCTCCACATGTCCAATGTTTGTGTTTTAACACTATTAACCCTTGCTGATGACAACTGTGGTGTTTGCTTTTGAACGTATTGTTCGTTCTCTTATCAAGTGCGCGACACGAAGAGCCACGAGTAGAGCCGAACCATTTCATTAACGTCCCTGAAAGCGCAGTCGAGGCCTCGATAGCATAGATCTGAGCTGTATTCACGTTCAAATACCCACCTGGTCCGCTTCAATTAAATCGGGATGAATCAAACGGCGAGGCGAATCTTCATTGTGCGTATCTTTTCTCCTTTATGCAACTGTATAATCAATAGAGCATGGCGATGTGTTTTATTTAGGGCGGAGAATGCGGGGTCGCAGACATAAAGAGCGCTAATTTGCTCCTATGTGACAATAGGAAACCCATTAAAACTCACAAAAAGAAAAAAAAAAAAACACTTCATGCCACTCTGATACATACATTGCCTGGGTTCAGACCTTTGAATCCGCCCACTCCACCGAGTTGCAGGGTTTGCACATTTTCAATTAAAAAATTCCATACTTTTTCCAGACCTTGATTTGTTTTGAAGATTTTGTCTGGTGTTCAATATGATTTACGCAGATAGACATCTTGCCCCTGCTAACTAGGTCATATCACTGTATAGATGAAGATTGTTCTTCACAGCGACAAATATCAGAATATGTGAGATGATTGGCAGGGTTCCTACACGCTTTCCGTTTTAAAATTCCATATTTTTCCCAGACCCTATGTTCTTGACTGGATTTGATTTTGGTGGGTATTTGATATAATGCATGCTGACAGCGGCTGGGTAATAAGAGCGTCCCTCTATCTGAACATTATTCTTCACATCACCAAAAACTGTGGACTCAAAGTGGCTCTACAACAACATAAAAGCTAGAATTATGTGTGTATCGGACCTGAACCACAACATTTTCCATACTTTTCCAGACATGTCTTCAAATTCCCAAACTATTCCAAGACCTGGAAATGATAAAATTAATTTTTAAAACTTTTCCAGACTTTCCAGACCTGCATAGGAACCCTGGAGTTGACTGATTCTGGTCTGGCATCGTGACATGAAACAGCGGTTTCTCGGTTGAAAAATTATCGGTCCAATGAGCGCTGGGGGGGACTAACGCCGTTGTCAAGCAGGAGTAATAACAACAATGACGACCGCTATAGACAAGATAGACGCTGCATAGACGGCATGTCTTCTCAATATCGCCCAACATCATACTTTGTTTTTACTTCGCTCCGTGTTGTCAAAGATGCTCTATACTTTCTGAACCGTCTCTGGTGTTGTCATAGCTACGCATCATAATGACTTAAAATTATGTTAGATTCAGGCGGATACGTTGGTCTCTAGTGATTGGTTAGGGAAAATCGAATCCCCCTCCCCCACGGAAATCAGTTAGAGTGGAGGCAATGTCAGACTGAAGATGGAAATGGAGTTGACAATTCTGTCTGATATCAGGCAAATGCGTACAGCCTTTACAGGGAGGAGTAAGACAGAAGTGGTTTCTATTGGGGGAAAAGATCGTCTGTGACTCGTGAATTCAACCCATTGAGAGAAACGGACAGGGAGAACAAACGGTGTCTTTTTTCTCCTGAACCGAATGTAGTAAAGACAAAAAAAAACCCAACCTTTCTCCTTCTCCTTCAGGTAGGCTGACACCAGGTCGTGGAGGAACATGATGAGCTCGGCGTCCATGGTGACGCAGATGTGGTCGGTGAACTCCGTCACCACGCTGCACTCCACCTTGGGCTTGCTGTTGGAGTCTGGAAGGAAGAAACGCAAAAAAAAAAAAAAAAAAGGTAAAAAGAGCCTGAGCAGAGACGAGAAAAACGTACATTTCTTTTAAAAAGCGAGACGGCAGATCAGATTAAGGAACAGGACTAGCTTCGTTTACAAATAAAGTGTATTCGCAGCAACTTCCACAATATTTGCTGATGCATATGATATAAGGATATATGTGACCTTAAAAACTGCAAGAAAACAGTGCAAGACATATGGTCTACTGCCTTAAATTGCTGCTATATTCCGTTACGGTATACACAAATGAAAGTCCCGATCCCACCTGTTAGCGAAGGCTCGTCCGGGTCTTGCACGTGGATGGACTTGAAATCCAGCTGCATCCTGGGAAGGGCGAAGATGGTCTCCGTCTCGTGGTTGTAGCTGGAGGAGCTGCGGAAGCTGCTGAGGAGACTGGAGCTCTTGGCAGCCGCGCCGCTCTCCGGGTTGTTGGCATCCACATTCCTCAGCAGGTTCAGCTCTGAACAAAGAGATAAAACACGTCAAGACTCATTTGGGTTTAAGGTCATGTTCGCGCTGTTCCGGGGTTTTTTTGGGGTTTTTTTTTTCACGCTGTCAGCACCTATTTTACATTAAAGATAATGGGGGGGGGGGGGGGCACAGTAGAGTCTGTTCAGGAAAAAGGTGCTGCGCCTGGCTTCTTTTAGCCGGAGCTTTCTGAAAGTTGCGAAAAGTTTTTTTTTAGAGGATGCTAGAGGAGGAAGGGGGGGGGGGGGGGTATCTGTGCATCCAAACATTCATGTATGATTCTCTACAAGAAGGAAGTTTGAGTTTTAATCCTTTGCTTTCAAAATACTGTAATAAGTGTAAGACTACTGAAGGTTCATATTTCCACTGTATTTTTGAATGCCCTCTTATTAATGACTTATGGGTCAAAGTCTGCAAAGAAATTTTATTATATAATTTTAGTATTAATATTATATTTAAGAAAAAAATGGCACTTGAACCTATTTTCTGCATTCTGGGAATACATTCAGTAGCATTGAACCTTAGCCCCTCTTCACTGAAGCTGCTTAAGTTGCTTCTTTTTAGTGCGAGGAGATGTGTTCTTCTTCAGTGGATTTCAGACTCTGTCCCCACGGTTTCGCAATGGATTCGCAGTGTTATGGAACTTATCCCTTTAGAAGCTATAAGCTTCTGGCTCAAGGACAAACCATATACGTTTTTTCATATTTGGGACCCCTTTCTGGACTATATTGGAGAGGACGGGGCCCAGGCCCTTCGGAATGGTCTCTACGGACTAGCATGGACTGAGATCTCGAGGTACATTTCCATGTAGGAGTTAGTGTTTAATATGCCATTATCCCATCATTATGTCTGATTGCCCTTGTTATACCTAATTGTATAAACCTTCTGTCTTGGTGTTTTATCTCTGTTTTTTATTATTTATTATTTATTATTTAAATGTATTTAATTTTTGATTATTTGACTATTTTTTGGTTCTTGTGTGTGTGGAGAATGTGTTCGGTGTTGAGGGTAAGTTGAAAAAGAGGGTACATATTTTTATCATGCTTGTTCATCCTTAATGTCTGACCCTCTGGAAATCAATAAATATACTTTACAAAAAAAAAAAAAAAAAAAAGAAGGAAGTTTGTGTGCCGTCACCTTCGTTTCTCATGGCAGTGACGTAGTTGAACCACTCTTTGACGGTGGCGACGCCGTGCGGGGGGTTCTCGTGCCGCCGCCGGGTGATTTTGGTAATGGTGGCCATGGGGCTTTCCAGCGCGCCGCAGGGTTTGGTCACCATGGTGTTGTGGCCGAGATGGAAATCCAGTGTCTGCACTATGTAGGTAGAGTCGTCTTTGGAGCCTGGTCGGAACGGAAACAGGTGTCAGTAAAGGGTCACAGGACCAAACCTAAGTGAATCAATGCAAATGTGTAAACTATTTAACTATTCACCTGCCAAGGGCTGGTAAACAAAAACACCTGCCAAGAGGAATTTTTACTAATATACACTACCAGTCAAGAGTTTTGACACGGGCATTTTTCTTTATTTTTTACTATTTTTCACATTTTAGAATAACAGTAAAGACATCAAAACGATGAAATAACACAATGGAATTATGCAGTGACCAAAAAAGTGTTAAACAAATCAAAATGATCTTATATTTTAGATTCTTTAAAGTAGCCGCCCTTTGCCTTGATGGAAAGGCCAAGGCTTTGGAAAGAAATTCATACATAGGATCAACTTCACTATTTATATTTGTCTAAGAAACACATTTCAAGCATTTAAGCAGAAGCCTTTAGATCAAAATGGCTTTAAGAGAATGAAAAACATAGTGCATTCAATCAGGTGTGTCCCGTGCCCCCTGCCCATTTTGTGTATAGAATCCGGTCATGTGTTAAACATTCAATATAGAGCAAACAGGAGACTTAGAGTTTTTGGTAGCCTCACACCTACTATGTGTCGCCACATGGGAATTATGTTAAGTTTCCACTGCTGTTAGACTAGTTAACCATCCAGACATCAGAGAAACCATTGTTTTGCTTTGATTTGACTGGCTCATGTTAAGAGACAGTGTACGGTGGCCAGCAGGGACAAAGTTTGAGAACAGGCAGGGACAAAGTTTGAGAACAGGCAAAGGCATTGAAATATTATCGCCTCAAAGTTACCAGCCAGTGTGGTGGGTGACAGATTGATATACCTGCTGAAGACAAATTATACTGGCATTTGGCGCTTGGTCGGTGTTAATTTCCAGCCCTGTAATGGTACTGGAGTGTGGCAACAGTTGTATACTTTGCTTTTTAAATAGAAAACCAAAGCAACAACATTGAAGCAACACAAGATAAATGTCTGTTCCATTTGTGGTTAGTGAGCCGCTGCCTCGTTCCTCACCGTCCTCCCAGATCTTCTGCGCCTCGGTCCAGAAGGCGATGTTGGGCTCCTCCAGGTGGAACAAGGCCCAGGACTTGGAGCGGAAGTTGGGCCCGTGGAAGCAGGCCAGGGTCATGTGATTGCCGTGGAGGCTCATGGATCCGCCCAGCTGCACCGCGTCCTCGGGAAGCGGCATCTGGAAGAGGGAGATGTGGCAGCCGGCGATCACCTTCAGCACCCCGGGCCAGTGGCGGTGGTGGGCCGCATCCATGTCTGAGGGAGAGGGAGGGAGGGAGGAAGAGGGGTTCATGAACTTTAGACTTACTTAAATATAAGCCATGTTCATTAGGCCCTTAGGCACTGGAACGACCTGCCTGAGGAGCCTGGGCTAGTCGGATCAGAATCTTCTTTTACTTCACTTCGTAAAACCTTTTTTTATTGATTTGCTTTAATGTGATGCCTTTGAACCATTTATTTTTGCCATTACGCTTATACTGTTTTCCTATCTTTTTACCTTGTGTACCTTGTGTTTAATTGTAGAAACTTTGAAATGAATGAATTGAAAGTATGATGTTTGATTTTCTAGACTTGTTAAACCACTTTGTGAACTGTTAAAAACTGATATACAAATCGAGTTTACTATAAGACACAGAATTCATTATACTCCCCATAACCAGCATCATTGCTAAGAAACTTACTGTGCATACAATTTCCCTTCTATTACACCACATGAGTCCATGGAATATTACAACGGTATTGAAGAAGGCATGCTTACACAGCTCAGCGGCGCCTTTCTCAATGTTGATGACCGGGGTTTTGGGGGGCAGGTAGGGGCCCGGGCCCCAGGTGGAGAGGGCCCGCTTGCTGGTGTCGAACTGCTGGGTGAAAAACTCCTGCAGCTTCATGCCGATCTTGATGAGGTCCGGCGTGGTGGAGCGCGAAATGATCACCTGGAAAATGTCCCACTGCAGGTCTCCGTGGACAAAGATCTCACTGGGGGGACGGAGGGTGGGAGAGGGGGAGGGAACAAGGAGACGGATGGTTGAGAATGAGATTGAGAGTGCCAGAAACTTAAAAGAAAGGCAAACAAAGCAGACAGGAAGAGTGTGTAGATTAAAGATCACTGGGTCTTGAATGACCGTAAATATGTGTAACAGCTTTTATCCACTGGGGGAATTAGGATAAGTACAAGTAGTTGCAAGTATATAAACTATGGGTGCGATCACACCTACAATGGTTTTCTTTGGTCCGAGCCATAGTAGAAAAGTTGACATTGTTGCATTTTTGTATTTGGTTCATTGAGGTTCACACTGCCCAATTACAAGCGAACCAGGGCTTGTACACAAAAGTCACATGGACTCACAAATAGCTTGTTTATTGGACAGAGTTCTGTTAACCTGTCATCCTGCTAGTTAGTGATTTTGGCAGTGGGGGAGTCAAATCAAATCTGATTCCAGCCTCTGTAACTTCAGAGTATGATGGCTCTCTTGGCTATAATTTATCTTCTCTGGTCTTCATACCAGTTAAGAACACATGAAGAAATAGCTATATATGAGCATCAGTCCAGACTTCAATTTGTTATGCTATGTTTTCCAAGCGTAAGCAACTACTGGCTGTCAGATCAACATCCGTCTCCTACCCATAATCCCTTGTGTTTTGGGGTTGTATCCTGTAGTTGGTTCAGATTACATTCTCACTCCTACTGAACCACAACACAGTTCTGTTGTTAGAGGACTGAGACTCGCATTTTCAGGCATTTTGGTGCCGTTATCTGGTGCCAGATAGCGTTTGAAAGGCATTGTTCTCACCTCGACAAAAGAACTTAACTAAAGGAGTAAACACTCCTGACTTCAAATAAACTGCTCCACACACGTTTGGTGTGAACGCACCCTAAATGAAAAATCCACCAAACACAGTCATGCCCAATTAAAAAGCTTGGCGTCATCGGCATAGAGTGTCATATTTCAAGAACCAGAGGTGTTGTATTGATCGGCTAGCTTCTGCTGACATCCTGCCACACCTTTTCTCTGACAGGCTGGTGTCAACAGTGCACAGGTTGACCTTCCACTCGTCCTGGAGCTGGAGGTCGGCGTTGCTGAACACGCCCATGAGGATGCTGGAGCCCATGTAGTCCACTCGTGCCTCTGTCGATCCCATGGTGATCTGGATCTTGTGGCTGGGCTGCTGGTTTGGGTGTTCGGAGATGTGGGCTGGAAGACAGATGACAGGTGGTTAGGATTGAATCAGTGCTCATAACTGGATCAGGGTTCCTACACATTTTCAATTAAAAAATTCCATACTTTTTCCAGACCTTGATTTGTTTTGAAGATTTTGTCTGGTGTTCAATATGATTTACGCAGATAGACATCTTGCCCCTGCTAACTAGGTCATATCACTGTATAGATGAAGATTGTACTTCACAGCAACAAATATCAGAATATGTGAGATGATTGGCAGGGTTCCTACACGCTTTCCATTTTAAAATTCCATATTTTTCCCAGACCCTATGTTCTTGACTGGATTTGATTTTGGTCAGTATTTGATATAATGCATGCTGACAGCGGCTGGGTAATAAGAGCGTCCCTCTATCTGAACATTATTCTTCACATCAACAAAAACTCTGGACTCAAAGTGGCTCTACAACAACATAAAAGCTAGAATTATGTGTGTATCGGACCTGAACCGCAACATTTTCCATACTTTTCCAGACATTTTTTCAAATTCCCAAACTATTCAAGACCTGGAAATGATCAAATTCATTTTTAATACTTTTCCAGACTTTCCAGACCTGCGTAGGAACCCTGCTGGATAAGATGAAACTTGACTGATCCCTGTGGGGATATTGGGCTGTTGCTACAAAAATGGTAAAAGGATACAGCAAAGGCAATGTGCACATTGATGTCCTTTCTCATTATCCTAATCATAATGAAAACGTATGTGTGTCATACGTAGAGAATGTGTCAGAAAACATTAAGGATAAAAAGAAAACGAACCACAAAACAACTGTTACAGCTTTCTCCAACTCTTCATACTGCCACTATACAGCGTACAGTGCTGTGTGAGAATTTTGCATTGAACTCTGGCTCAGTTCCATAGCCACCGTCTGCACTTTGCTACAACAAGAGCTGTGGAAGGAGACTGCAGGAAAACAGCAGATGTCTGAAGAGTACGAGTGGGCCCGCTGTGTTTACTCACAGACCATCTCCAGGGTGTTCACGTCTATGTTGCCGCCCACGACCCCGCCCTTGGAGTCCAGCTTGGAGCGGCCGAGGCCCACCGACATGCTGATCTCCCGGTCCCGGTTGCTGCCTACGGACAGGCGGCCCTGGCTCTTCAGTCCGCTGGTCGTCCAGCTGGAGGGACAAACACGACCGTGAGCGGCTGAATAATGTATACCTGCTCTATATGAAACATAAATGGCTGGCTTTCCAAGGACAGGAGAATACAGGGGAAGCTGCAAAGGGGGCACGCTCATGGAGCTGGCTGACAAGTCGTCACGCCGTCTTTCATTACTCTAATATGTCATTATGGCCCTATGCCAGTATATAATTATCCTGTTTCCCCACCATGTTATTATGTCTATATGTCATTATGCCGGTGTGTGAGTAAACATTTGTGCTCTTTGTGATCTTTGTTTATACTATGGAAGGACATGCAGATAGGAATTTGTGCACTCTTACTTTGTAGATTTATGTGCTGTAAATATATTATATATTATATTGTTGTATTAATATTATATTGTATTAGTGAGGGGGGGGCAGCTACCATGTCATGCTGTATGTCGGTGTATCAATGGGTCAGGCACTTGTACAAGGGGGGAGATTACAAGATTCTTATTTCTTTATATTTTAGTGTTTTGTTATGTTTGTTCAAGTTTGTTGCTGCTGTGAAAATTAAATTTATCTCAGGAAGGAAGGAAGGAAGGAAGGAAGGAAGGAAGGAAGGAAGGAAAGAAAGAAAGAAAGAAAGAAAGAAAGAAAGAAAGAAAGAAAGAAAGAAAGAAAAGCTTTTTCTTGGTGAATTCATGGCGTTTCTCTGAGGTAAGTGAAGAGTGAGAATTTTGAGAAAAAAGTTGAAGAAAATTCAGAAAGTGACACAAATTCAAACCTACTTTTAAAATTAAGACTAAGACATAAATGCCTAGATGTTTTTATATCTTAAGATTACTCTGAAGTTCTAAATTATTTAAAATTCACTGCTTTAGTGAGAGATGCAATAACATCACGTACACTGGGAATTTGGCCCTTGCTACAGAGATGAAAGTTGTAATCCACTCTGCGTTTACTGGCGACTAGTAAAATGAAGTGATGACTTAGGCCCATGTTTACTGGCGACTAGTAAAATGAAGTGATGACTTAGGCCCATGGCAGTCTGCAAGAAGGTGGCGATAAGGACTGGAACAGCAGATGCAGAATGGAGGTGGACCTATGGGACCCATGTTTGTAATTTTTGGGTTTTTTAATTGTTGGCGAAGAGAAGAATCCTCTAACCCTCTTAAATGTTATCTATTATCATGTGCTTCTTGCATAATGTACATAACACTTTGAACCATGTTTATTATTTACACTTGTGACGTGACCGAGGATTTCACAGCAGTGATTTATATTTACATTTTCAAACATTTCTCTATCTTTTCATGTTTTATCCCTAGCGTTTTGAGTGTGTAGGGTAAAACGTGTGAGCGCTCACGTGTTGTTGCCCATGACATTGCTCATGTTCATCTGGACGTTGAGCTGCTTCAGGTTGATGGCGAACACCACCAGCGTCTCCCAGGGCGTCCCCTGCTGGCCCGCTGCCTTGCCGTTTTTACTGAAGGACGGAGTGGATGTTTTGGTCACAGAGTCTAGGAGAGAGAGAGAGAGAACACTGACTGAGGAAAATGGCGGCGAAAAACAGTTTTCTCCCAAATGCTTTTTCATCTATTTACCGATTGGCCCAGTAGGAGACTTCACCATCCGTGGGGGACGGCATGTTTACAGTTGCCTTCTACTTTTTGCAGCTATGGCAAAGCAATGCAAGAACATACTGCATATTGTGCATATTGATATAACTAGCTTCTCAACTGCTGAGTGGACTGCTTCCAGGCAGCATTGTCAGCCCCTGAGCGTAGGTACAGGGTAGCGTACGTGTTGAGTGTTGAGTGTGTGTGTGTGTGTGTGTGGGTGTGAGGGGTGGGGGGGTTCTGGGATGCCAGAAATCACTGTTGAACCTTGTGGAGGTGTCATGGGTATAATTAAACAAAACATCAGTGAGGTAAAGTGCCCTCTTGATAACACCAGTGACAGACCCGCACTCACACACTCAACCCTGTAACATTTAGATTAGGTGGCTGGTGAATGGTGCTGCTGTGTGATGGTTCTCTAGATTAATGACAGCATAGCCTGATGTCCTCTATAGCAGTGGTTCTCAACGTGGGGTCCGGGGACCACCAGGGGTCCTTGAGGGCGTTCCAGGGGGTCCCCAGCAAATGGATGAATTGTTAAACTTCAGCACTGTTTCATTTACAAGAAGTTAACACAACTGGAGAATGTAGAAGAATGACTGTTTTGGTCATAATTCACTGTCATCTCTCTACCTACAATACAGATAGTCATGGAATTCTGGACAAAATCATATCTAACAATAAAAATCTTCTTCAAATGGGGGTCTGTGTCCCTAATGTGGACTAAATTAGGGGTCCATGATATGAAAAAGGTTGAGAACCACTGCTCTATAGTCACCATTTGTGGTTTAGTACATCCTTCTTTTGACATCTGAATTGGGCTTCTACATGAACGCGCTCCAGATCTATTTGGAAGTGGACTCTTTCCTCTGTTGCAGGAGTTTTTGGAATTACCTCTTCTAGGGGCGGAGGAATCGGACACGCTCCTGGTGCGCCCGGGCGCCGGGGACTTGAGGTGGGCCAGGCCGCCCGGGGACATGTTGCTCCCGGCGGAGTGCTCCGAAAAGACGTTGGGGGACTGGGGCATGTGCTGCCCGCCGGTGCTGCCGTCCCACGTCCGCCAGTAGGCTTTGCGGCTGGACTCGGGGGACAGGTGCTGGGTGACGTTCTCGGCGGAGTCCGGGGTGGCCGGGCCGGAGGCTGGCGGCGGAGGTAAAGGTCGGGATGTAAGGAAAAGGACAGGGTTTTGGAAATGTCACGCTGGAGCACTGATTTTACACAACAAGCAGCGGGGCCAAAGAGTCACCTGGCAGGTTGATGGTCTGGTCTCCCAGGAAGAGGCGCCTGGCGATGCTGCGGCGGTACCAGGCCCTGGGAAAGGCCAGGATCTCGCTCAGTCGTCTCATGTCGTACTTGAAGGAGGCGGAGCCAATGTCGCACACGGCTGAGGATATATGAGAGAGACAAACATATCGATGCACCGCGAGGGATTAAGCTGCTTTACCATCCTAAAAAGTTCCTGAATATGAGCTCATGTAGGGAAAAAAGAATCCTGCCTATGTAAAATTCCATGACCTTTCCATCGTTTTCCATAACTAAGTCATAACACTATGACCTAAAAATGTTGTTTTTCTAAAGGGTTAAACTCCCTGACTTTCCCAGAGAATTTATCAAATTCCCTGACTTTCCCGTGTGGAAAACACCTCTCTGAATTCCATGATATTCCAGCAGGAACTGTCATAATCAATGCACTGCAGTAAAAATAAACCTTGCCTACACTGCACAGGAATGGCTAGTATCTCAGTACCTGAGATATTGATGAGGGTGGTGTCCATCTTGCCCCCCTTGGCAGGAATGAAGCTCTCAATGAAGGTGGGGCCTCCTGACCGCCTCATCCTGGACAGGCTGACCTTTACGAACTCCAGGTTGATGCTCAGAGAGTCCTTCCTCCCCGTGACCGAAGACGGCTCCTCATCCACTGTACCTTCAGAAAAACACAACATGTGACACACTGGTCTCACTAATATCTAATTATTATATTCTCAGGATTATCATTAGGGCATTTCAATGTCATAAAGGCACACAGGTACATTGTGTATGCCTTAGCCCTTTGAGGTGCAAATTTCTTTCACAGTATAATGACATTATGACTCACTATAATTACCTGCTGAAGAGCTATTTTTGATGATAAATCTATTTTAGAGCATGGTTAAAAAACTAAAACTAAGATTGAAACTACATTTTTTCTTGCTGTGCGTTGCATTCTGTTCTACAACGCTCTGGTGGGCGACTTCAGTTTTCCTGGTCATTAGATGAAAACTGCTTTACTCCCTTAGGACAACAGTGTTGAAATACACTGTGCGCCTGTACAGAAATAGAAACTAGCATACATAATGCATCCACTTTCAAAAAACATCAGATACTGTACACACAGCATCATTCTTAACAAGCATATTTTGAACTTCAGACATAATAAAATATCCTTATTTCCGGCCTTGTCTCTTTGATGCTCTCCTCTGACAGAATGAGGTAAAGAAAATAGCAGAGTGACATTGAGCCATACATTATGTTACAATAATCAATAGTAGTGCATCAAAATGGGGCTGACAGCCCAGCGGATGAGATATTAATCCACAAAGGAGTGTAGTGTGTGTTTCAATGGCAGTGAGCTGCAACTAGAGTCTTGGCACGCCCATTACTGACCCATATAAGTAATATCTGTAATCCATCCATGTAAGCAATCAATACTGATTCCAATACTCCCCACTCATACAGCCTACTTGATGTGCTGAACTGACAGCAGAATATGTTTATATAATCCCAATTGTTTATACTCTATTTTTATGGTTATACACCAATTACATGACCCAGTTTCCCCATAGGAATCAATAAAGCCTCTTATCATAGGGGCCTTTCATAAATTCATAAACTTTCATAACTCATGGCATATGATAACATTGTACAGCCATCAGCACAAAAAAGTAACTCTCAGCACACTCACTAATGGTCATTCACATCTACACTAGACTTTGGAGGAGAATAAGAATAGAAAGAATAATAAGCACATGTTTGTTTTACAGAAATCTGATCTAGCATTTGGTCTGGGAAAGGGTTATAATGACCACAGAGAATGTGATCACAGAGACAAATCTTATATTAGATACTGTTCATTTTCTCAGCCAACTGATGTTTGTGTTAGACAGATTTATATTATACAGGCGAATATTGTGAAACGTTCTCCCTTCTTCCCCCTTTTCCGTACCTAACGGCCCGGGACCCGGCGGCAGCCCGGTGACGGCGGACTTCTGCTTGCCGGCGCCGTAGGGGTGGAAGACGTAGAGGGAGAAGTCGGACATGCAGGCGGTGAAGCTGAGGCCCGAGGAGCTGCTGGGGGGCCCGGTGAGGTCCGACTGGCTGCTGCTGTGGCGGCTCCTGCCCAGAGGGCTGCCCAGCAGGGGAGACGCTGTGGAGGAGAGGAGAGGAGAAAGAGTTAATCTGTGACTTCTATCAAGCTCTATTGACAGTGCTTTTGACTTGCATTCTGTCAAACACTGCAAACATTTTCTGTATTTATTAATTAATTTATTTCATTTCATAACCTGCAGGATTTGGCATAAAATCAGACTAGAGAGCAAAGAAATGAATGCAAGGGAACAAGCTGTGAGCAACATTAAATCACTCAGGACTATTTACACTTCTCTCCTTTTCCGAGTATCATTATTCTTCCAAAACAACAAATGCTAACTAGTGCTCTCCTGACCTTTGCTGGGGGGAGGCTTGGGGATGTGCTGCCCCGGCGGGGTGGAGGAGGGCGGGTGCGGCCCGTCGGCGGGGTGGGCTCCCGTCGGGGTCTCCAGCTCGCCGCGGTTGGAGGAGAAGACCAGGTCCAGGGAGGGCAGCTTGAGCATGCACTCCACCCGCGACATCGGCAGGCAGCTGAAGCGGATCTGAGAGGGCTGGAGACATGCGTGATAAATGAGAATTCAGTCTGATTCACTTCGATTCAAAATGCTTAACTGCATATCCAACAGCATGACAGTACAGGTTTCAAAACATTTCTAAAGGGACATTAGAGATAGAAACAGATGGGAAGGATTTCTCTATCTTCCTAGTGAAGCTGTTATAACTTCTCCTGCATTCTGGTAACACATATGGCATCTGTCTTGTCCTCTGTCACTTATTTTATAGACCTTTTTGAGAAACAGATGAATGACCATTAAAGTGTCGCAAGATAATTTTGTGGGGGATCGCAAGATGATCTATGTGATAGGAAAAAAAAAAGATTTCTACTATATACATTTATTATCAGGTCTATTTTTTCTTATTTTTATAAAATTTTTGCTTTTTTTTTTTTCTTGTGAAGTACTAAATCGTTTTCAGCCTCTAGGCCTCCTCTGATAACGAATCAAATAAAAAGCAAAAATTGAAAAAGCAAAAGGTTGATCTCCTCGCAGCTGGGTGTGCAGCCGGGCTGTGCGTCAGTACCTGGACTCGGACGTAGACCACCACGTCCACAGGGAAGGAGGAGTAGGCCGACGTGGACGAGGACACCAGGGAGGTGGTGGACTCCTCCAGCTGCTCCACCGGCTCAAACTGACCCATGTCCTCTTCCTGGGAGGCCACAGCTGACAGAGGAACAAAGCCAAGAGTCGTCTATGAATACCAGACACACAACTAGGTTCCATTGTAAACGTTTTCTGAGGAACAGTATCCATAAAGACCCGATGTTGCGTCGCACTTAACCGAAACACTCCCAACAAACACACAGACCTGTATAGTTCCTCTCCACAGGAGTGATAGGAATGGTCTCCAGGGCCTTTTCCAGGAAGTCCAGCAGACAGGGGCTGATGACCATTTCCTCCGGCAGGGTCTGCAGGGCCACCCAGGCATACAGCTTGGCCGTCTTCACCCCTCCGCTGCCCTTCCCTTTGGCTGCAGGGACACATGGGAGTTTATGTCAGTAGCCTGGACAACATGTCATCTACAACACTTTTGAGCGGGATTTACAATTTGGATCTTGGGCGTTCAATGACCAGCTTCTTGATCAGTCAAATCAAATTAATTTAAAGTGCATTTCATACACTTTAAATAAGTAGAAGTCAGGTCAATAGTAGTCTTTTTGACTTCGGCGTCTTTTGAGAATCACCCAATCTTTCCTTCAATACGCAGGAGCCCGCTTGATCAAAGGTGCCCTCTGGAATCATGCCGCGAAATAAGGGCCGAAGCTGCATGCATTTGATCAGGTGGGCCTAGTGCGGATGTACGCGGCCAGAGCGGAGAGGCGCGGCGCTCTAGTGGCGGTGATTGCGGATGGTGCTAGGGCATGCAAGTGAGGATGAGGAAATGCTCAGTACCTGATGGAAGAGGTGGGGGCGGGGGAGGTAGGAGCGAGTTAGTCTTGCTTTGGACAGCATTGGGAGGGTTTGGAGGGCCGCTATCTTTCATACCATACAGCTTCGATTCTTTGGAGAGCGTGCGGGGGAGCGAGGATCCGCGCGAGGCGTTGGGCGACTCCGTCTTCAGGGTCTTGGAGTTGTAGTGCAACTGGGGGGGGGGGGGGGGGGGGGGGGGGGGGGGGACGAAAAAGAAGATGTCACGTTTCAAAGTAGAAAAAAAGATACTCATAAATGAATCATGATCTATCTCTATCTCTTAATTTTAAGTTGATGTCCTTTTTACCCTAACATGCAAGATGTTTGACCACAAATGGAATTTAGTGCACAAATGTTTTGAGGTTTTTTGGATGTGATTTTTGGAAAGGGCTTGACAAAATCCAAACAATGTATTCTGTTCATGTCACCTTCAAATTTATCCCTTTCTGACCCATCGCAATGTGACAAATTGCTGTAAGAATTGAAGGCAGTGCACTGCAGTCTCACTTTTAAGCCAATATCACCACTACTGGATCTTTTTAAAAAAACTTCTAAGATATAGAAGAAGAAGTGCAACCCCTTAGACTGTAATGGTAGATAGAATATAGGAGAAGCAGAGAAATACGATACAAAGAAAAAAATGGTGTTGCTCAAAAACTGGCTACATGAACACACCTTGCCTAAACTGCAATCTAAGGGTTTGTGCTTTTTGTTCAAGTGTAGTTCATGTAGTCTGGGTTTGGCAAAGGATATCCAGATTTTATTTCTGCTAATGAATCCCTGATCATGTTCTTTCACCAGAGGCTTGTGGACCACTTGGGTGATGAGAGAGAAGCTGACCTTAACGTCTACTCCTGGAATGTAGAAGATGGTGGTCTCCATGTCATTGGATTTGGTCTGCAGGGAGGAGGGACACTTCTTGCCCGCTAGGAGGTGGGTGGTGGAGGTGTACGTGGGCTGCAGCTTCTTCTTCTTTGGCGGAGACTCCTGGTCCAGACTCCTGAGGCTGCGCTCACAACTCCTACAAAAGCCAGAAGGAGAAGAGTGTGGTCACAGGGGAAAAAACACTACTTACGCTTTATTTGTTTACATATCTCAATGTACTTGCAGGGCTAGGAATGCGTGTTTCGTCGTACCTCCTGAAGGAAATGTCCTCATGTTCAGGCTGTTGGGTAGTGGGGTGCAGGACACACTTGCCGCTGTCAATCTCCACCCGGACGTCCAGCTCGAAGTCGATGTTTCTCTCAGTTGGCGGGCTAATGAAGCTGCGATTGCTAGGTGTGCTCGGCCAGCGCTCGCTGAACAGCTGACTGACCGCGGCGAAGCCTGACGACTTCCTGTGAGACGCTTGGCTGGGAAGAAAGAGGAAAGGGAGACGTAATTAAAGAGGAACTGAACCCCAAACCCAAATCTGTGGTGAAGCCTGACACCTAGTGGTGAAAAGCAGGGTACTGAACTGGCCATCTGCTATTGGCTGGTCGAAGTGACTGTAGCAGTGCTTCGTTTTATCTAACATTCACCATAACAATGCTTTGAGTAGCCAAAAACAAAAAGACAACTCACACAGGCCGTCGGTAGCTAGGCGGCCTCTCGTGTTCAAACTCGTCCTCCTTGTCGGAGTCCTCGGAGGAGGAGGAGGAGAGCTCGTCGCGCCTCATGTCATCGTGCTGGAAGGGAAGGGCGGGTGAAAAGACGGCGGGGGTGGTGGGCGCACTGAAAACTGTGTACTGGCCCTCGCTAACGGTCGGGGAATGGAGATGATGGTGATGATGAGGATGGGGTGGCTCGTCAATGGTGACTGACAACAGGTCCGTTTCTGTCTCCTCAGGGAACTTCAGAGAAGGGCAGCGTTAGAGAGTCAAGAATTTCAACAAGGGGACACATAAGACTCTGCATTATGACTTTGATGAGGTCACTTCCTACTTAAGAGTCATCAGTGCTGAAGGCTACGATTAGAGTAATTTGATAAAAGCAAATGCTGTAGATGTAGCTGATGTCTTTAAGTAGGAGGCTAGCCATGAAGTCATAATGGTGAGTCGAATTTTGAAGGAGATAGCGTTCTGTAAAATGGACTGTGGCGCTCGTTGCTCAAAAGAATTATTTTATTTTATGAATTTGTGGCACTTTATGATCCATTGAGTTTTGACTTCAATGCTAAAAGCGTATCTAATAGCACATTGTAGATCTATGATATGGTTTTGGATGTTTATATGTCCGATAACACAGAACACTATCAGCCTGAAATTGTTCTTAGAGGAGTTGAGCGGTCATGCGTGTTCTGTAAGGAGGCAGGAAAGAGAGACAGTGTGAGATGAGGAGGAAGATGAGGATGTCATAACACCTTGACAGAGTGAAGGTGAAATACACTTGATCTCAAGACAGTGATAATGAAAAAAGCCAGAGAAAGTCTACTAGTCTACAAGTCTACTATCGGTAGTGACAGAAAAAGCCTGAATGTGACTACAGATCCCCAAGGCTGACTGCTCCTAAACATCAACACAAGTGTACAGAGGGTCAACTCATGGACATCATTTGATATGTTCTTTCATTGCCCATCTAAAGTCTGTGTTTATTAGCCAACAGAAAACCACTGGCAAGGCATCAGTCCAGTTAGAGTCGGTAAAGTTCTTCAGTCAGTCGGTGCCAGGAGGGTTTTGAGGCCAAATAATTGACAAGACAAGCAAACGCTTAGTCATATAGCCTTGAGCAGAGTCAGTCCGGGTCAGTTATCAAAAAAAAAAAAAAAACACTAGAAACTGTGAAGAGTGATTATTGGAGGCGTTTAGTGAAAAAGATTTTTATCATTTACACCAAGCGGGGAAATCCCACAGCAGATAGATCCATTCAACCCAGATAAACACCAAGCCTCATTTAAACACAGGTGTAAAATACACCCAGCAAAACCTCCATAGGTCAATCAGTTATTTTTTTTAATTATTCATTTTTGAATCAAAAAGTGTATTTTTAGCAAACTTTTTCTGATGAAAGTCAAATGAGCCTGGCTTTAATCACAATTTAGTTTACAATATTTTGAGGCCTACTGACACTTTACAGTTGTTTAAAACGGTATCAGGTGTAGCATTTTAACATCAATAAATCATTAACATATTAATTTTCAGACATTATTACAATAAGCATGAACAAACGAGACCATTGCCAAGAAGATTGTCTCTACACTGCATTTTCCATTGTGAGCCAGCTGGGCGGATTTGGCGGGAAATCTGCTCGATTGCTTTACGGCACAAAACAGGAAGCGGGCGCTGTTCTTCCGGAGCAAACGGAGCTAAAACTTCTCACAACGGCAGATGTTGGAAGGAGTGAAAGGCTGATGGGAAAAATCATCTTCTTCATGTTTATCCTCTTCAATAAAGTCAAAGAGAAAAATACACATGGAGCGATGCAAGGGTGGGGGAGGGAGGACAAGCAGCAACATCCTCTTTGCAATGCTACTAGCGTGGGATACAGCCTAACAATCATGTTGACCATGGTCTCATTTGTTTACTGTAATTATACCAAGGTGTCACAATTAATGTGACAATGATATATTGAATGCTACACATAGCACCTTTAAAGCTGGATTGGTGTCTGTGAAATGGCAGCCTAGATGGATCTTTTATCTGCACTGGGTTTTTAATGATGTTAGTGTGAATGAGGTGCTACTGTGGCTGAAAGACAATACAGCTGACAGGCCTTGGGTCAGAAGTTAACCATGCATAGCTGCTGGAAACCAGTAAGTACATTAAGGTTGAAGCAAAATTGATTTGGATTGTAATGCAATTTCAAGACAGGATGGGAACGTGTGCCTTCATAATGCAATTAAGCGTCATTTCAATTACGCATAATTTCAATTACAAGTATCTATTTACATGTAAGTCTTCATATCATGCAGGGAACTTACTTTGTTACATATAAGCACCAGGAATAAATAAGGAATGTGACTAGGGACACAACTTCCCTCGTGAAATAAATGGGAGTTGTAAAACACAAACAAACAGAAAAAAAACACTGAAAAAGCACATCTCTGTTCAATATAAGATTATTGTAGAACTGAACATGGATGCATATATAAAAAAAAGACTAGGGGAGGCTAGTATTTCACCATCTTGTTTGGAATTTTGCATATTCCAAATCATATGAGCGTTTTCCAAGGTAATCACAGAGGAGAAGAGGAAACAGAATCTGGTTTTGGTTAGGCATTCTTCCCCATGTGTTATATTTCATCTTTGGTTCCATATACCTTGAATACCTCTCCTGGACTGACAGGCGTGTTTGTGGAGTCCAAGCCCTGATTATTAATCTTTAATTGAACAAAAGAGACATCAAAACGTAGCTCATCCAAAAATAAATAAATAAATAAATAAAAGAATAAACATTTTACAAGGAGAAGGTGATATTGCGCTTTGAGCACAATGGCTACTCCCTTCAAGCGGTCTTTAAAATATGATCAGTGATGAAAAGAGCCGTCGCTGTGCTTAAATAGCCCAAACGACTCTATTGTGTACAGGTGATTACACTGAAAACGCCTGAGCACATTCTGCTGTTGACTGATGATATATTTTAATTCCTGCAACAACACCGTGACATAATCCCCATTGTTGACAAACGCACATAGAAATGGAGGATGAGATGAGAGGGCCCTACGTATGTACATCAACATAAAAGAACAAACTAAAAAGCATTCAATATTTGGTTTGGTTAAAACAAATGTATCAAGAGAGGATTTACTGTACAGCGCAATCAAATCTGATAAAAGCCTTAAAGTGTTGTAGCTTTCTCTATTATGTGAGCATGTTCGAACTTGTGGAGGTTTGATTACCGTGTCCTGGATGTTGAAGGTGACCCTGGGCCCGGGGGAGGATGCATCCACGCGGATATCTGGCAAGTCATCTACATCCCCTATTCTGGAACTGAAGGCAGAGAGAATTGAAACAAAGCAGTGGCAAGAGATGCACCGATACAAATACTGACATGGGGTGATAACAGGCTAAAACAGGGTATCAGTATAGTCTAAATCTAGTCAATCAATCTAGTTGGATTTCCAGTTCTTTCTACTCAATTATTCTGACTCCAGTAAAAAAAAAAAAAAAAAAAATTCCACTGCTGAAGGTGCTATGTGTGATGTTGAAAACCCTTAAGAGTGACATTTCAGTGATGATATGATTAGGGCTGCAACTAACGATTATTTTCATTGTCGATTAATCTGTCGATTATTTTGTTGATTAGTTGTTTGGTCTATAAAGTGTCAGAAAATGGTGAAAAATGTGGATCAGTGTTTCCCAAAACCCAAGATGACGTCCTTAAATGTCTTGTTTTGTCCACAACCCAAAGATATTCAGTTTACTGTCATAGGGGAGTAAAGAAACCAGAAAATATTCACATTTAAGAAGCTGGAATCAGAGAATTTTGACTTATTTTCCTTAAAAAATTACTCAAACCAATTATTCGATTGCCAAAATAGTTGGCGATTAATTTAATAGTTGACAACTAATCGATTAATCGATTAATCGTTGCAGCTCTAGATATGATACCGTGGAAAAAGACACTAGGATCAGCATGCCCTCCTGTATTACCTCTGTCGGTCCATCCTTTTTAGAGGGGGCCGGCCTGCTGCTGCTGAGATGCTTTTGGAGCGGTTGTAGCTCGGCTTGTAGCCCAGGCCCCACTTGTCCTTTAGAGAGGCCGCCTGGTAAGGAACACATACAAACGCAAAGTCCAAAACAGGGGCCAGTTGCATAAAGCTAGTTTAAGACTAGTCTAAGCCTTAGACTGGTCTTAGATTCTCAGGTTGGACTAGGCTAATTAAGACTGTCTGTTCCTTAAATATTACAACTGACTTATTTTGAGGTAGAAATGTTAGCCACCTTCCCCCTGGCTAATCTTGAGTTAAGAACTTTGTTGTTATGGCAACGAGTCGGCCTAACTGGCAGAGTGGGAAGTTTAAACACTGAAGCTATTTCAGACAAGATGGCAAATCTCTGGTTTTTGTGAATAGTCTGAAGAAGAGAGCGAGTCTTTAGAGACAGAAACAACACATTAGAGATCTACAACAACCAAGAAGTAGTAGAACATGTAAATATAAATGTCTATAGCAGGTTTGACTTAAAGTCACATTTAAGTCTAAGACCAGGTCGATCTTTATGCAACTGGCCCCAGGTTTCTTACAAGTCCATGTTCGGCCAACGCTCTGTTGTCATAAGACAGATATGACAGGTAGCATTTTCACTTTTAAGCTGGCAGTACTCAAACGCAAAGATGTGCATTCACCCTCATGCTGGAGCGACGTAGTTTCTTCCTGACATCTCTCCTGATGTCGTTCACGGCCACTGACTCCAACTGCTGATAGCGCTGGATCTCCTGGTTGATGGTGCCCTCGCTGGCCCCCAGTTTCCTGAGGTCAAGAAAACAGGGTGTGCATTTTGAATCCAAACACTCCAACGGGACGGCCAATGAACGTCCTGACATCCTTCAGAGTAAACCCTCTACAAGTGATGGAGGTAACATCTAGGTAACATCTCTTACTTGAGGTCGTCGATGACCTTGGCCTGTTCGTTCAGCTCTCTGATATCCACCAGCCTCTTGGTGAACTTCCTCCCACGGGCGTCAATCACCTGGTTCCCCATCACCATCTGCCTCCTGGGGTCAATGGTCTCCTGTTTGGTCACAGAAATGTTACACGCCCAATCCCATTCGGCCGGTCAGACTGACTACAGAAGTAAGTGAAAAACCTGCTTATCAAACCCAATTATCAATTTTTTCTGCAAATACTCTCCCAGGCAGTCGCTGTAAATGTATTCTTAGTACATTTCCCTTGTTAAATCCGGGTAATTATTTTTGATGATTTTGATTCAACCAAGAGAAGTTAATGTGGAGTCCAGTCCACACACCAGGGATGATACAACACAAAATATCACAAAATGGAAGACACCACCACCACCACCACCTCCACCTCCACCGCTTCTCCCCTCAAAGTTCCTAAATCAGGGAAATTATTAATGGATGCAAGAAGAAATAAGTAAGCCTTCTTGCCACAGGGAATTCTGTGACACAAATTACTTTTTTTTTTTTTCACCCACCGCTGAAGCTTAACGAGTAGGGCAGTGAAAGCAAATGCGAAGCCCCACCGTTCTCTAACACGATGCCAAATGAGTTTTGGCATACAACAGCATTGCTAAGCATTTTGGAATCCCCACCCGTCAACTGAAGATGATTGAGATGTTAACGGCACCTTGGAAGTGATTTTGTGGGCCCAGAGAGAGAATAAACACAGAGTTAACACTGCGGGTGACTACATACACAGCTCCAGGAGAGGGGTCTCTGGGCCCTGACGCCGCCCGCTCGGGGGCGAGGCGAGGCACAGTTTAAGTAGTCGGCGGGGACAGAGACACTCTGAGGCCTGGGGCTGAGGCCCAGGAGGTGGTTTACCAGACGCTTCCTTAAGGTCAGGCGGGGGCTGAACGGGCCCTCTGGACTCTGCAACCAACGGCAGGGACAGATGGATGGACACGTGGCAGCATGGAGGACTCAAGGATTTTGGCGTCTGAAGCTTTGTTTTAAACGTAAGCCCTGTGGGATTTCTCCAAATGCATTGTTGCAACATGAAATGTCATAACGACCATCAGTGGCAGGTTCTGCAGCACTAGTGAACTGCTTATTTTAAAGGGTAACTGAACTCCAAACCCAAATCTGTGGTGAAGCCTGACACCTAAAAAAACAGTAGGGTACTGAACTGGCATCTGCTATTGGCTGGTCTTTGTGCCAGGTGATGTCACCACCTGTAGTACTCTATAGAGGGTGACATCACCTGGCACAAAGACCAGCCAATAGCAGATGGGCAGTACCCTACTTTTTTTTAGGTGTCAGGCTTCACCACAGATTTGGGTTTGGGGTTTAGTTACTCTTTAAGCATCTTTTTATATGACTACTGAAAGAGATTCCAAGAACTACCTAATTGGAAACACAAAGCACAACATTCGGTCTACTGTTTGCAACCATGACAGTTGCATTTTTGCCCTTAACATTAGACTGTGTCATTACAACTAATTTGAAAGTGATATTTTAACGAGTAACTAAACCCCAAACTCAAACCTGTGGTGAAGTCTGACATCTAATGGTTGAACGTAGGATACTGAACGGAACATCTGCTATTGGCTGGCCTTTGGTGCCAGGAGATGTCACCTTCTATAGAGTACAACACAGATTTGGGTTTGGGGTTTAGTTAATATTTAATAAGGTAAAGTTCTGTTGGAAATTCAGTTCTAATTCTACTGCCAGCAGCAGTAGAAGTGGAACAGAGGCAGTGTATCCAATGTATCTCAGTGCTGGTCCTAAACCAAATTGCGAGCTGGTATGCACAATGCGCACACACACACACACACACGTTGCTGACTGACCATGTGGATGGTGGGCGACATGGTGTCCGCTTCGTCCTCGTCCGAAAGGTCCGCCATGTTGACGGAGTTCAGGTCGGCGATGTCGTCCACGTCCTCCTCGCCCGTCAGCGAGGTGAGCGTGTTGCCCAGGGCGTTGAGCCGCTTGCCGATGTTGGGGTCCATGTGCACGTCGATGCCGCACATTTTCCACAGGACGTTCAGGGTCCAGGTGCCGGCGCTGCTGCTCTCTGTTTTCGGGGAGGGAGGGGGAAAGAAGAACGTGGGAGAAGAGGACGCAGATTCAATTAGAATTAAACACAGTTGTCTCATGCTCATTGCTTCTGTCGGAACGGAGCTTTGGGGCTTGATCCATATTTTATGAACTGAAGAGCTTAGTAATAAGAACTTGCCTGCAGACGGTTGCCCTGTAGTCCTGGAACATACTTCATATGTGCCGTCAGGGACTACACCTACATACAGACCGCACACAGACACACAAACAATTCATATTTCAGAATTGTCACATAGGAATTCTCCATTTCTACCCACTGAATCAAATTAATCAAACAATAATGCGTCCCTACAGTACTTTTTGCTATTTTTTATGCTTTGAAATGACATTATTATCATCACCGACATAGGAACTTCCTTTTCCATTCCTTCATTGTGTCATGCTGTGTCACTCACAAGCGTTCATGACCATGTCCCCCCGGATTTCGGGCTTCCAGTCGTCCCAGGAGGTCTCGAAGCCCTCGGCGAAGCGGATGCAGAAGTTCTTGAAGTGGCCTTTGCTGACCAGCGACTCGGAGGAGCAGGCGGTGATCAGCGTGCTCTCGATGGTCAGGACCAGGGCGGAGCCGGTGTCGAAGTCGATGCTGTGATTGGCCTGGTGGAGGGGCGGGGGAGGGGAGGGGAGGGGAGGGGAGGGGAGGGGAGGCGGGTTAGCCGGGCCTCAGGTTAGGGGGCAGTACAGGGAAAAAGAACCCACTTCCATGTGTTGGGGAAAAGGCAGACTTGGGGTGAGCTGGTAACACTTCATTCAGCCTGCCATATACTGTATATCCACTTTGAAAATGAATACATCTTACACTCAACTTCTGACCTATGACGTGACAGATAAGACCTCAAATTAAGATTAAAATTGTCGTTATCTTTTTGCAGCTAGTGTATAAATTGCAAATTATAGACTAAACCTATGAATGAAATGTTACCAAGCTTTTCAGGGTGTTAGATTGTGTTCGATTGTAGGGTGGGAAAAGCTTTGCCCCTCGGAAAGACTTAGATAGAGCCTGCCATGTACACCACTGTGTATCATTACACCTAGTGCAGTGTGTGACAATTTGCGGTTATGATTTAATGCATGTCATGGAAGATTAGGCTGATAATAATCACTGAATTCCCTTATAACAATAGCAATCTGAATACCTTGGCCACCAACTGGCATAACCCCTTTTTTTTTTATCATTAAGTAGTT
The DNA here is from genome assembly GCF_046629955.1 of Centroberyx affinis. Classification (NCBI taxonomy): domain Eukaryota; kingdom Metazoa; phylum Chordata; class Actinopteri; order Beryciformes; family Berycidae; genus Centroberyx; species Centroberyx affinis. The sequence continues at coordinate 231,734 of NW_027282239.1, forward strand.
AAAAACCCCAAAGACCTCAAACACCACGTCAAGCTCAGTTGTTATGCCAGTTCCCGTGAAGCAAAATGTGACTGTTACAAAGTGGTGTGACCTGCCTTTTTTAAACAAAAGTACAGCTATGATACTGTGTACTTATGACAGGTTTGAAAGAAGAGTATTGATTATAGCAAGTCATTGTTCCACAACACAAGCGATTACAAGAGATGGAATAAATTGTAGGTTACTTTTTGTGCATTTTTATGCCGGCCTACTGATGTGCTGGCCCCAGCTTCAGAGCGGATGCCCTCCGTAACTGGTACTTGTCCTCTCTATGGAAATAAGTACGACATAACAGCTGGTATATCTTGTCTCTATGGACATAAGTATAACATTACAACTGGTATATACCTCACTATGGATATAACATGAAAACTGATGAGGATAACAGAGGAATTGTTCTTTTTATGAACATAAAGAACAAGATGACAATTGTGTTGTTGTTTTTTTTTTTTTAGAGAGCTACAAATAAAAGCAATGAATATCATGATCACTGGTACAGTAGAGGCTTGCCAAGCGCCAATGGAGATGATATGATCACTTTCTGACAAGAGAAGGGACGGCATGATGTCATGATTTCATGATTTGACAAAAAGAAGCCTGCATTCCCATTTACTGTTAAACTTTGCTTTAGTTACATGTGGCTCCTGATGAAAGCATTGCGATTTCAACACAGACAGTAAAAAAAAAAAATTAAATTAAAAACAACTTGATTTTAAAGAAAGATTATATGTAAAGTGCACAAATTATATGCTCAATACAACACATCTGTAAACCGTGGCTCTTGTGGAGCACGTTGAAACACTGCTACACATCGACCCACGGTATTAAAAATGCAAATCAAAGGTGACAAAGCTGCACACGAGACATTTTAGCTCTGTGCTGACATTACCTGCATCTTGTGAAATTTTGAACAGCGCTGTTGCCTATTTGTAGCGCAAAACATGAGCCTAAGCACAGAAGTAAAATGCCCTATGCGCCGTCTACAATGTAAAGGAACATGGATCGTGGAGTGTTAAAGCCGAGCCCGGCGAGTTACCTGGGACGTGTTGGTGATGGGCAGGCAGATGCCCAGGTCGTTGACGGTCAGCTGCAGGAAGAGGGTGCTGAAGGCCTGGGCCGAGGTCTGCTGGATGCCCGGCAGCTTGTCCACCACCTCCTTGGTCGCCATGTGGATGTCCTTGTTGAGGGCCAGCCGCTGCTCGTTCCAGTTGTCGTACGCCGCTTTGTAGTTGAGCCAGAAGAGCACGGCTGCAGGAGGGGAACGCCATAATAAATAAATCAGGAGAAAGTTTTATGATAATTTGGGGTTGATTTTTTCCTCTAGTTTAACAAATGGATTCCTGTTCAAGAGGTTATCCCAGGAGTGGGCATCGATGGTAAGATAGCAATACATTCCACAGAAATGATCATATTCAATTTCCTGGATCCATTTATCCAAAGGACATTAGGGGACCATGAATGCATATATTTTCAGTATTGGATACAGAAATTCCAGTTATTTTCAACCTGGGTCTTATTTTCCTAGTTATTGCCAAGCTCTGCAGTGAAGTAAGTGACCATGTATGGTATGTAAAGTACCAGTTTGCTGAGCGCGCTGCTCTCCAATACACATCCAGAGGGGCAAAGCAATCTCCAACAGTAGAATTCAAAACGCGATTAAAGCAGGCCCTTCCAGCACAGTAACACTCACACTGCACTGAGACCAGCTGGCATCAGATTTCTGATTATCTATGGCCTGAGACTTGCATATATTGTGATGTCTACATAGACACTGGAGCAAAAGCTGACTGGCTTGTACAAGGGGGCGTGTTTTATAGTTGGTGACTGTGGGGAAATGGCATAGTAACATGATTACATTTTTTTTACTGTGATTACTTCACACCTCCAAGAACCAAAATCACCATAAATAATAAGAATTGCCACATCCTAGGATACCCCCCCCCCCTTTAACCCGTTGTACCCTGACTTTACCTAACTTCACCCTTAAATTTCCCCTTAAGTAGCTTAAAAGTTAGAAGAAAAGCTCTAGCTGCTTATATTGAATTAAATATTCAAATACAAGACGCCATGTTTTTATGGCTGCACCATTACATCAAATGGAAAAAAATCTAGATGTTATACATGTTTCCCTGTAATTCAGCATGACATATTTGGTGTCTTTGGAAAACTTGTTATCTTGACTAGAATATAAATAAAGGTCTGTGGGTTTGAACAAAGCTTGGCCATGCAACCTGGGATGGACCCAGTGGCGGGGGCGGCAGGGAGGAAGAGGTTTAAAGCTGTGTAACTGCAGTGTGAATGTTATTGTGTTGAAAGGAAGTCTTTTAATCGCTTTTTGGGTTCAACTGTTAGAGATGACTTTCTGTCCTGCGTGTGTGCATTGGCGAACTGGAGGTATGCAAATCTGTACGGTGAAGTAAGCGTCCAAATTTTGAACGGAGACAATCTTTTTGGTTTGATGCAGACGTTATTATTTCTGTCACGAAGCAAACTGAACCTCTGTCAAACGCCACCGGCTGGGCGAAAACGATGGGCCTGTTGAGCGTGATGAGGACGGCCTCCTTGTCCGAGGAGCCGCTGATCTCCTCCTGCAGGGCGTTCCGGAGGCCGATCCGGGTCCGGAAGTACGCCACCTGGTGGAAGTCTGAGCCGGCTTCTTCGTACACCTGTATAGTGGAGGAGGGAGGGGGGGGTCAGATCGCCGTCTATCATATCAAGCACCCTTACCTTTGGAAATATGTGGATTCTGTAAACCGTGGTTGCATCGAAGCAGGTTGGCACAGATATAAACAGGAGCAGGACCACTTATTTCTCTAGTATGAGGGTTTTGGTCTGTACCTGGTGCTTGACTATCTGTCCGAGGGCCAGGTTGAGGTCCACTTGGCACTTGCCGAACAGCTTGAGGTAACTGCTGCTGCCGCCGGGCTGGGTCTTGCACTGGATCCGGTTGGACAGCTCCAGTTCGATCAGGCCCGTCTCGAAGCGCACCGCCCGCATGGAGGGAGTGGTCGCTGTCATCTGGATGCCCTGGGGAAGAGGAAAGCGGCATGTGGACGTTTTTTTTTCAAAGCTTGACTTCCGTTAACAAGACACAAAAAAACGTCACCCGGTTGCTTAAAAGGAGTGCGACAGATTTCCTTTGTGTTATTATCCTGGAGGAAACAGGAACAGGAGATACCTTGAACATGAGGCTGAGCGAATACAGCAGGATTTTGGGCTTGTCTGCATCGGTCGAGATGTCGTGCTCGTTCCACAACGGGATGGGCTGCTCTCCTCCTGCGCACACACACACACACACACACACACGTCAAGCTCACAAGTTCCAACAAATAGACTAGATAGATAACGTGTGTGATGTGGTGGGGTGTGTGTACGCGTGGGGGGCGAGCGCTAATATCTGCTGAAGTGGAATAAAATTTTCATTTCCGCTCCAACTGCGTTCAAAGACTGTTCCCTGTTGCAACTGCCTGCAATATGCTCAGCCTACAGCTACACAGTTCTCATTATTCTTCACCCTAATCTGACATCACAACTCTCTGTTCTCTCTGTTGGGTCATTACACTGATCAAGCGTATTGAATTAAACAAATTACTATCAGTATTGTTGTGGAAATTGACTTGATTTGATTTGTGCCAGCGTGTCTCACCTTGTGCGTTGTTTCGAGGGGGAAAACGCTTTATTTCAACTCCCCACAAGTGGCAGCTGTAGGCTGTGGAGTACTATGGGGAACGGTCCAACGTTTAAGATTAGATTAACTTTATTGATCCGAGGGGGAAACTGGGCCAGTGCAGCCGCAAGGAAAAGGATAGTTTTGTATAGTTTCTATGTGTTAGTGTTGCCATATAGGATGTAGAAACACTGAAACTGCTCTCAACAGGAGCAAGTGGAATTTTAATTCTAAACCCTAACAAACAAGTGTGTGTGTGTGTGTGTGTGTGTGTGTGTGTGTTGGTCCTGGGTTACCTGACACCTTCTGGATGACCTCGTTCACCTCCTTCATGAACACCTTCTGCAGGAAGACCAGGTGGTTGAGCAGATCTGTGGTCAGGTTGTGCTCGAAAGAGCCGATCTGCAAATCACAGGAGGCAGTTAGGGTCGACCGGCACCAAGGAAAACACTAAGTCCACTGATTTAGGAATAATAGATTCGATTCAGAGGACCGCTTTTTTGGGAACAATTTACACATTAGAATCTGGTCCAGCTTAAATTCATCCAAGAGGCAAATTATTCAGCTGTTTTTGGTCCAATATAGCAACGCAATAACATAATCACTACCCGCCATAATATATACACCACCTGCGTTTTTTGTTTTGTGTGTTTTTTCTTTCTTTTTTCTTTTGTCCCTTTATGTATTGGTCTGCACTATTTTATTGGTTTTGATTGTCTTTTTTGGCGTTTTTGTTTTTTAGTAGTAGTTTTCAAATCCCAATCTCTATATATTATATTCCGTCTCCATTCACTATTATGTTGCATAATGTTTTTCTTTTGAATCTGTGCCCTAAACTAAACTAAACTATCTTTCAAATATTTTTTATTGAGCCAAAGCATCTTATACATACAGTATATTATTGTGTCAGTGCTCATTTTCATTTATATGAAAAAAAAATATAAAATTATATTTACATATCTTCACAGATACAAGACATTTATACAAAAAGTATAGGATTGTTTCTTGAGATTTGGAACAATATCAAAAACAAACAAAAAGAGAAAGGGAAATTAAAAGTAAAGAAATAGGTGACCTTTATCTTCCCCGTAGCTTTCCATATCTTCCCAAGCCTTTAACTAAACTAAACTAAACTAAACTAAACTAAACTAAACTAAACGATCAGGGATAGCAAATGAAAAGTATTAAAAAGTATAAATAAATAGAATAAATAAAAAAGTATAAATAAATAGGAATAAATGAAAATAAATAAAGCTGCTTGACCAACAAACACCACCAAAACTGCCATCACAGCAAGGCCCTAAGTCTCTAGCCAGACTCTTCTCTTCTGTGGTTCCCCGGTGGTGGAACGAGTTGCCAAACTCCATTCGATCCGCAGAGTCCCTCTCAATCCTTAAGAAAAGGCTAAAGACCCAGCTCTTTAGCGAATACCTTCTCACCTAATGGCCCGGGTAACCAAAAAAAAAAAAAAAAAAAAAAAAATGTGCTTCTATGCACTCTATGCATTGCCTCATAGCACTGCCTTGTAGCACTGCCTCGTAGCACCTATGTCCTGTTGGACCAGAACTTAGCTTTATAGCACTTACTCTCGTTGTTCTCTCCTAACTAGAACCTTGCTTGTGTTGTTTGAAAATCTCATGTGTAAGTCGCTTTGGATAAAAGCGTCTGCCAAATGTGAAATTGTAAATTGTAAATTGTAAAACTCAGCCAACTCAAGGTTAACCTATGGGGATGTTTTTGACTGGAAACTGCTGTTGCCCTGGGACACGAACACGAACGCGGCCTCCTACCTCGGCCACACAGCGCAGGTAGTTGCCCTGCAGGTAGTTCCCCTGCTTGGACGGGAAGTCGTCGGGCGCCCAGCCCTGGTCCGAGTGGCTCTCGTGCTCCTCCATGATGTACTCGCCCGACATGGTGACCGGCGGCAGGTTGAGGCTGGCCGACGGCGGCATGGTGGACATGTCCACCGGCGACACTTTGGACTGGAAGCACAGCTTGTGGTTCGGCAGCTCGAAGGTGAAACTGGTTTGTGCGCCTGGGGGGGGAGGGAAGGGGGGCGTCGGAACATGAGGGAGTCGATTCTTCCGGGACTAGGGATGCCCCAGGTAAGTATATCACACACACACACACACACACACACACCTGTCATGCCGTGGCTCTTCATGCGGCCCATTTTGTACTCGGCCTTTAGCGAGGGCAGCAGGGCGGCGCCGATGGTGATGCCGTCCATCATGGCGCTGAACTTGAGGACGATGGGCTTCTTCTCCAGGCCCTCGGGCAGCTGGGGGAACTCGTTGGCCTCCACGGGCGTCTGGTTGATGCTGGACGCCTTGTCGGAGGGCTGGGGGGTGGGGGTGTCCTCCCTGTTGGGGGGCGGACTGAGAGGGGGGGGGGGGGGACAAAACACGGTCCGGGTCAAGATCGGCTCACGTCTGTGCGAGGCGGCGGTCGGACTGGAGGCTTTGAAATCATGAGAAACTGCAGCTTTGTTAATGCAGATCCTGGAATGAATGGAGTTGGACTGGATTCAGCTTCAAATACCATACCAAGACCTTCCGCACTTATTCCAAACCTTATGAGGCATGCTGTTTGCAAACTGAATAAAACATTGGAAAGCTGTATGCTGCTGCTTAGTTGGTCAGAGAGTGTGTTATCACGCAGAGATACTGGCTCTTATTCCAACAAAAATCAAATTCTGGATAAACTCTTTATGCATTTCCCTATCCCAATCACAGCTACAACTGTATACATAATATTCCGAATATTACCATGTAAGCAGAACGAACACAGGCTGTGAAAACAACAGTAAACTGGATTCATTGTTTACATGCCTCATACTGGCATGTCCCAGCATTTTAATAAACATGATATGAGTTTTCTTGCCTACTTTAAATGCGTATATTTCAATGCGCCACATCTTAAGCAGAACAGTCAAGTACCCCAAATAATATTGGAATATTCACATACTATGCAAAAGTCTTAGGCATTTTTTAGATACATTTCTTAGAAGTCTTAGATGTTTATTTGTTTTCTGCATTAGTGTCAGTACACTGCTGTTTATTGTAAATTTTCGATATTCAGAAACTTTTCATTTCATTAGTTTTGAAAGCATCTTCGCTTTATGGATTTCTTTGACATATGCCTAAGACTTCTGCACAGTACTGTATGTAAAACGCAACTGTCACTTGACTGTTAGCTTTTTTTATGAGGTTTTTATTAAGGATAGATTAGGACTGGATGAGTGTATAAAATATTAGAGCCGCCTGTTTTTTCCTTTTTCCTTCAAATACGGATTTTTAAGTATTGAGACACTTCATTGTGCAAAAGGGGGTGAAATTGAATATACAATGATTTATACATTGCGTAATAGCGCATATGAGTTGGCCTCTGTTGTAATGTTCAGCATTTCCCTCCTAAATGAGATTTTGCTCGTAATTGGTCTGTCTGCGTAAATAAAAACAAAAAAAAGGGTGGTAAATAAACCAAACGCACATGTTGGAGGGCTGGCGGATGAGGTCGGAGATCTGCTTGGAGAGCTGGTGCGAGCTGCGGACCATCATGCTGTGCAGGGTGGCCGGGTGCTGGGGGATGTTGATCATGATGGCGCCCACCTTGAAGACGGCCGCGTTGTTGGTCTTCAGCCCCCGCTGGGCGCTGTACAGGGCCTGAGACTTGGCGATGTTGCATTTCACCACCGTCCTGAAACGCAGAGGGGTAAAGCGGGAATGGGCGACGGCGACTGAGATTCGATTCATCTGCAGGTGATGTGGAGGTATCAGTGGATGTGGAGTGACTGGCAATGAACAGAGAAACACTGAAACATCATGCACATTCAGGACAGCATTCAGTATTTCTGCCTCTTGTAGCAAATACACCAAGTCCTACACACCTAGATGACTTATGAATGTAAAACTGGCATGAGGCCGTAACAATCAAGGCTACAATACACAGATGAGGTGAACTGAAATGGGTGAAATAGATGATATAAACATGAGGAAGGGAGCACAACATAGATGAGAATGCAGTGATTCTCAAAAAAAAAAAAAAAAGCACAATAACAAGCCAACTTTCTGCTTTCATAAAATTAACAGGGCTGGGTGCCCCAAGTTCTCTCTGTAATTGATGAAAGTGGCTTTATACACACACACACACACACACACACACACACATAATGTCTGGGCAAGAAAAGACTTCTGAGAAATTGTTCACTGAACACGTGGATGACAGGTGACTCAGACAAATGAACGATGTGCATTTAGGGCGGGTTTGGATTTGCGATGCATGTAATTAAGCCCTGAACGGCAGCAGTAACATACAGAAACTCTTGTTTAGCTGTGCTGGTGGGAGATGTGGGGAAATCCTCCAGTCTATGCAAGTAGTTGGAAGAGAAAGCCGGGGGGGGGGGGGGGGATGTAAGAGAAAGAAGAGCAGAAGAGAGGGTGAAACAGTTCGGAGAGACACCATTAGCTGAAAGCATCCACAAGGTTTTCCACAAGCACAGTGAGGAGCCAGGAGGGTCATGCTCCACACAGTTTTTTTTTAATATATATATATCTATAGGAACAAGCTCTATTTTGGTGTCTTTTCATGCATTCTGACACCTTGATTCCATTCAAAATAATTGTCATTTTTGAGTAATTCTAATGCTTTTACTTCAAAAACTGTATGGTTTAGATATAGTGTTGAGCATTTATGGAAGACTTAAAAATGTTACTACTATTTTTACTACTATCACTAAAATATATTATATATACAATTAATGACATAAGGGTGGTGTGCTGGACATCCACATACCAATAAACTCAATGTAGTTTCACTCACTACAATCATGCATAGAAGTGTGTAACAACGCATTATGTAATAACACAACAAAATGTAATACATTTTCACTTTATTATGTAATAACACCCGCATTTTGTAATAATCTGCCGCATTTTGTAATACACAGCTTGAACGCAATATGTAATAAATTTCCCTGCATTTAATATCGTTTTGACCAATGAAAGATACTACTAATCTACTGAACTAATAGTATCTTTTTATAGTAAAATGAATTTTGAGTCAGTATGATTCATGCTAGAATGCATAAAATAAACATTGTTGTTATAATGTTATAACGATTTTTATGAATGAAGACATCCATTTTGGTTGGTTATTACATAATGCACCGTATTATTACATTTTCATCAAAAAAAAGTGCAACTCCTGTATTTTTAATAACCAACGCAATATGTAATAATTTCTTACAAAATGTGGGGAAATTTATTACATATTGCATTCAGGCTGTGTATTACAGAATGCGGCAGATTATTACAAAATGCGGGTGTTATTACATAATGAAGTGAAAATGTATTACATTTTGTCGAGTTATTACATAATGCGGTGTTATTACATAATGCGGTGTTATTACACAATGCGGTGTTATTACATAATGTGTTGTCAAAGCGCAAGAGCACTTGTTAATATTTGTGTGGTTTTGAAAATAAAGGTATTACAAACAAAAAAATTCATCATTGGCAGAGAAGTCAATGAACAGTAGGTATTAGGTACATTAAGAAAACAGGTATTAAACTACAATAAGTAGGTCTGGCTCAGAGGAGCGGTGTTACAAACGTAACCTGCAAACTAGGTCTGGAAGACAGTATCTAAAGATGAAACAGCTGCTAACTATCTGCTCTGAAGTGAGATTTAATTCTGTACTGGAGCCTGTTGTGCTCGGGTTATTGCTTAATTAATCATCCTTGGAGATTGCCAGCGCAGCGTGCTGAGTCGAATCAAACTGGCAGAAGTAGGGGAAATGTGCTTTATATCCAAGTGTTGAAAGTTTCATGTATTTAGGATCTGTTCGATTCAGTGAGATGCGAAGGCTTTTTTTCTCGTAACGCTAAAATGAAGCGGAGCAAAGCGCGGGGACGGATGGCTCTGTCTCGGAACGTCGTTGCGGCGGTCGTGTTCAGGGAAATTGCTTGCATTAAAAACAAATATCGCTGTTAAAAGAGCATCTGGCTGGAAAGGAGACAGTAATTGGCTCTTTTGTTGGGTGCCAGCGCTTGTGGAAAACACTGCACTCCACTCTTCCTACACCTCAGCTCAAATTTAGGGCTTTTCAGAGATACCTGTACACTCGAGATTAAAGCACTCATTTGCGTACTCTCTGTTCAAGAGGCACGTTTTCTTCTTTGACGTCATTTACTACTTTGATGTCACTGGGTGTCTACAAACAGTACGCAACCACTTTTGCGAAGTTGGAATTACACCTAAGAGTTGTGAAAACTTGAAAGCGGTGGAAGTTCTATATGTTCATGTCCATGTTAAAATAAAATGTTCTTTATCTTGGCCGGCACACACTAGCACAGGAACATGAAATCAGAGCATTAGAAATCATTCATTAGTTATTAGTAAAAAGCAAAACCAAAGACACTGCAGCAATTTCAGTAATCCTACATTAAAGTACTTACTAATTCATTAACAAATGCAAATTCATTTGAAAGAGATATAAACATTACTGTGTATAGAAAGAAAAGTTCAGTTAACAAACCATGATGATGACCACCGCAATTCAAAATGCGATTCACGTAATAATCACAGGCCCTTTATGCTCTATAATTTCAAGATTGGACATAAAAACCTGAATGGCAAAAGACTAATTTTGAACATCCAATTGGCTGAATTGAAAGGGAGTGGACTCTGAGTACGTACTGGATGTCAGGCGTTATCCCCTCCAGCAGAACAATGTTTACCCCTCCTATGTGAGCCGATGCACAGGTCTCTGTCATTTTCTGGTGCAGGATATCTATGGACACAATACAATAAAAAAAAAAAAAGATGAGTTCAAACAGAATACAAACACCTGTGTTGCAAGCAGCATCCAAAAATGTTACTTTCTGGCTCGTCTGCCAATGGTTGGTAATAGGGATGGGACGATCTTTTTTGTCTTGGTCTTCATTTTTTTCTTTTTGGTAGTCTCACACCTGCTATGTGTCCCCACATGGGAATAACATACATTTTTCACTAATGATGGGATGCTTAACCATCAAGGTAGCGGAGTACCAAAGTTAGACAATACTACTTGTCACTACTACTACTAGCCATTTGCTTTGATTTGATTGGTGTGTCGTCAGTGTGTATACAGTGGCCAGCAGAGGAAAAATCTAATTGCGATTATTTTGACTGATATTGCGATTGCGATATGATTTGCGATATTAGAGGGAATAATAATTTTTACATCATTATTCTCATTTTCATTGAAAAACGTATTAAAATGATTATGGTGTGATTTCTGCGGGGATCTGTACCAAACAAAGATGTTTTCTTAAGCCTGTAAAATATGATGTGTAGGCCAGGACATCTCTGCAACACGACAATATTTAATGAAAAATGGTATTTTGACACACAATTCGCCTTTAATAAATATTGCACCTCCTGCGATTTGAAAATTGCAGTAGGCCATATTGCGATTCGATAAAATTTTGATGAATTGTTCAGCCCAAATATGAACAGACATAGACCAAAGACTGTATATAATCAAGCCAATCAAATGTTATCAACTAAAAAAACTACCAGCCAGTGAGGCAGATGACCCATATTTATTTATCCACTAAAAGATGAATTTCACCGCCTCACCTTTCATCTTCTCCTTCAGGGTGAAGCTGCCGTGGATCTTCTTCAGCTCCGCCTCCATGGTGAGCCCGCCGATGTCCGCCTCCAGGTGCGTGCGGTTCACCATGCCGATGCCGAACACGATGAGGGTGACGTGCTGCGGCTCGGAGCTCACCAGGCTGCGGCGCCGCCCGCCCGCGCCCGGGGGCTTGCTGGGCGTGGTCGGCTCCTGCTGCTCGTTTTCGAAGATCACCCTGCAGAACGGCTCCGAGGGCCGGCGCCCACCGTCTGAATGGAAGGAGGAAGATATCACGGCGATGACATATAGACCTGAATATTTGTCAGTGTAGCTGAATGTGATCTTAGCTGTTCGACTCCCTGGTTGGTCAGCTGCCTTCTCTTCTATGGAGAATACAATAACATTAGCAAACACATCCTCTAGCACAGTGATTCTCAACCTTTTTCCTATCAAGGACCCCTAATTTAGTCCACATTAAGGCCATGGACCCCCATTTGATGAGACTTTATCTCTCGGACCCAAATATTTTTATTGTCAGATATGATTTTGTCCATAATTCCATGACTATCTGTATTGTCGGTAGAGAGATAACAGCGAAACTACGATCAAAGTAGTCATTCTTCTACATTCTCTAATTGTGTAAATGAAATAATGGTGAAGTTTAATCAATTTGCTGTGGACCCCCTGGAACCCCCTCAAGGACCCCTGGTGGTCCCCGGACCCCACGTTGAGAACCACTGCTCTAGCATTTTACATACAAACATAGAAGCACTGCTCATATATCAGTGTGATTTATTGTAAGATGCTACAGCAGGTGATCATAAAAAGATTTAGCGATATATATCACCATCACTGTATGGCAGAAGAACCCAGAAGTTTGTCCTCCCATTGTGTGACATCATCAAAATTAATTTGCATATACACCTAAATGTGGTTCTTTAAAACCACTGCAGCATGATATAAAAAAAAGACATAAAAGACCCTTAAGGGCCCATTCCATCATTATATCAAGGCACCTTCTGTGGGAAGACTGTCACACCACTACAAGCTACTATCTTATACTTAATGAACTCCTTGGGGAAAAGTAATATCAGGATAGAGTGAATGAATCTAGAATACAATTAAGAGAGAGAAAATGGGGGGTATTAAACATGACACAACTGACATTACAGCATATTAAGCAAAAATATGTAAATGAAAATGAAATTAATTAAAACATATGACTTACATTACATTACACATGTATTCAGGGTGTGCAAGATTACAGCAGCAGAACACATTGAGGCAAAGAAGAAAATGACTGACAAATATGTAGGATATGAAAATACACAAAAAGTATTAAATGTATGCAGTGTTAATATTAATGAAAATGATTGATTAAATATCAATGAAAAATATCAAGATGTATGCAATATGTTATAACAAATGAGAAAACTTTGAAAATGTGAAGAAAAAAAATGAGGTTGTCAATGGTTTGTTTTGATTGGTAATATTTGCAAGCACAAGAAAAACAGACCTGTATTTAAAGTCGGGAGGGTGGGAGGGAAGGAAGGAAGGAGGGAAGGAGGGAAGGTGGGCGGGCAGGAAGGAAGGTAGAAAGGAAGGTAGAAAGGAAGGAAGGAAGGAAGGACGGAAGTAAGGAAGGAAGGAAGGAAGGAAGAAAGGAAGGAGGGTGGGCGGGCAGGAAGGAAGGAAGGAAGGAAGGCGGGTGGGCGGGAAGGAAGGAAGGAAGGAAGGACGGAAGGAAGGAAGGAAGGTAGGGAGTAGGGCAGGCGGGAAGGAAGGAAGGAAGGAAGGAAGAAAGAAAGGAAGAAAGGAAGGAAGAAAGGAAGGAGGGAGGGTGGGCGGGCGGGCGGGCAGGAAGGAAGGAAGGAGGGAAGAAAGAAAGGAAAGAAGAAAGGAAGGAGGGAGGGTGGGCGGGAAGGAAGGAAGAAAGGAAGGAGGGAGGGAGGGTGGGTGGGCAGGAAGGAAGGAAGGAAGAAAGAAAGGAAGGAAGGAAGGAGGGAGGGTGGGCGGGCGGGCAGGCAGGAAGGAAGGAGGGAAGGAAGAAAGAAAGGAAAGAAGAAAGGAAGGAGGTCGGGCAGGAAGGAAGGAAGGAAGAAAGAAAGGAAGGAAGAAAGGAAGGAGGGAGAGTGGACGGGCAGGCAGGAAGGAAGGAAGAAAGAAGGGAAGGAAGAAAGGAAGGAAGAAAGGAAGGAGGGAGGGAGGGCGGGCAGGAAGGAAGGAAGGAAGGAGGGCGGGTGGGCAGGCAGTGAGGCAGGCAGGAAGGAAGGAGGGAGGGAGGGCAGGCGGGCAGGAATGACGGACGGACGAAAGAAAGAAAGACAGAAGGCAGGCGGGACAGAAGGCAGGAAAAGAAGGTGGAAAGAAGGCAGAAAGTGCAGAAGGTATGGTAGGAAGGTGCAGAAACTGAGAGAAGCTGAGGAAGGAAGGGACCAACTGAGGAGCCGGCTCCCACCTGAGAGGCAGTTCTCCGGGGAGCTCTTCTCCAGGATGCCGGTGGGGTCGGAGATGAGGGAGTAGAAGTTGAGCAGCTTGTACATGTTCTGCCAGCACTCGGCGGACGGCTCGCTCTGCTCCGACACCGTGATGGAGTCCGAGTCGTCCATCTGGATGGCCATGTGGTCCGCCACGTCACGGGAGCCCTTCCTCGACACCTGGAGGCGTTACACGACACACTGCGTTACCACACACGCCAACGAGTATGTACAGCATGCTCTGGGGCAGAAGGGTGTATGGTCATATAGGCAACAGGTCAAACCGGTTTCATCTTTTAGATCCCTTCTAAAAACACACTTCTATAACCAGGCTTCTCTGTGAATTGCTCGTTATACCTGTATGGACCATGGATCGGTCTCCGTCCGTTAGTTCGTTCGTTCGTTCGTTAGTCACACTGTAACATTGACTTTGTGCCGCTAGGGGGCGGCATTGACAATGAATGGGGACTCAATGGTAAAGCAATACAATTAAAGTTATCATAGGTATCATAATAGTCTACACACGCTACACACTTGGAGACATCAGACTGGGTTGATGTGTTGAAGTGAGAGTCAATGGAGAATTTTTGGGCAAACCTCTAACCACAAGACACTGTAGTTATTGTCCAGTTGTTGGACTGTTGTACTGTTATTGCATCATCACTGCACTACCACTGTGCCTCAGTGTTGACTACTTATATCATATTACCACTTACCTACTGTGCAATACCATATATCATTTATCATTAGCATTTATAGTATTCATAACACTCACGCTCCTGGTGTAGTATGTTATATTGTATATTGTATTATAAATTGTATTGTAGTGTACATTGTGTAATGTACGGATTGTATTTATTGCGTATTGTAGTTCTTATATTTTGTACTGTATTGAGTAAAAACAGGACAATTACAGTTACTACATTTCAAGATGTAACTTGTAAGCCTAATTCTGAGGAGAGTAGGCAACAGAAATATATGGTCAATCTGTCCTTTCATTGTCCCATACCAAAATGCTTATACAATTTCACTCATATTTCAAGTTCACTCAGCAATCACTGACTGACCCAAGGGTGGAAGTACATCACTGGTGGAGGACAACATGTTTACTATTTGCTTGTTTTGTAATTGTGTTTCTCACTTCAATACTTGCTTTATTTACTTATTTAGTTATTTATTAGTGTGTCTCTTTTGTGGACAACTAGTATTGTCTGGGCATTCATGTGGTTGAGCACAATTTTATGTAAAGTTCTATCTGTTATTAGTTGTATCTGTTTGTTTTCTAGATTTATCTGTTTATCTCTTGTATTACCTTTTATTCCTATTTTTTTATTTTTTTATTTTTTTTTTTTATTTGTATTGTTCAACTTTATTTTATTTCTTTAATACTTTTCCATCACTGTCTCTTTGGGTTTTATCGAAGCACTTTGTAAACATTGTTTTTAAGAAAAGTGCTTCACAAATAAAGTTATTATTATTATAATTAACTACAGCTGGATAATAAAATTCACAAGACAGTGTTACAATTTCTTACTTTCTACTACAATAAGAAATAAGTAGCCTTGCTTTCATATTTCTACCTTTATTGCCCTACTGTTGCTATGGTCACAGGACAACATAAGTACAGGATAAGCCACAACTGTAATTACAATTTGACTATCATGACCTTAATTCTGCCATTAATGAGATCTAAAGAAGACAACAGCTGTTCCTGAAATGGACTTCAGTGTACAGGAAGCTCAGTTATTCCAACAGACAAATGTTTTGAAGCGCCCAAGTCCAGATAAAGTCTGTGGAAGGTAGATGCTTTGTACTTTTATGAAATCACTTCAGCTGCAGAATGTGCCTATCGTCTAGAAATATGCAACTGGTGTTCCCACTGCCAAAAAGAACAATCACTGGGAGCTAAATAATATCAGGCCAGAGGCATTAACCTTCCTGGTGAGAAAAACAACAGAGAAAAAACAACATTCTGAATCAAGTTGATGCATTGCACTTAGTAAATAGGGCAGGGAGGGGGTATACTACATCTGTTGTAATAGCATCTAGAGGGACCCGAGACCCATGCAAGGCTCCTGTTCATATATTTTTCTTAAACCTTTAAGACTAAGCTCCTAACACATCTCAAGTTGAACATTATGGGCTGGAGAGTGGATCTCAGTGAGTTTGGGTTAATGGTGCCATTTCTGAGTGTCTCTTTTAATCCACTGGCTCCCTCTAGGGTGCGTGTGTATATTACCTGTTAGTTTCAGAATTGATTTCAACATGTTACTGATCACTTTTAAGGCATGGATGTGTCTGGCATCGAGCTTTAAATCTACAAATGTAGGGTTAGGGTCCATTAGGGTTAACCCTTTTTTGAAAAGTGCTATATAAATAAAGGTTATCATTATTATTACCTTGGAGGTGCGTCGCTCTGAGCGTCCCAGCGAGCTGCGCCCCCTGGGCTCCCTCCTCCCCAGCGTGTCCATGCCCGACGGAGGTCCGTTAGGAGGCACACCCCCGGCCGTCCCCGCTCCTCCGCCCGCCCCTCCTCCTCCTCCTCCTCCTCCTCCCCCCCCCACCCCCCGCTTGCTCTTCAGCGTCTGGGTCCCGCTGCGGTTCCCGCCGTTGAGGCTGCCGCGGGAGCTGCGGCTGAAGTCGGACGAGCGGAAGTGGCGGTAGGGTCGCGCCTTGAAGGTGGGCGTCGGCGAGGCCGAGCCGGCCGTGTAGCGGCTCAGCTTGATGTCCGTCTGCGTGGCCTTGATGTCGTCGATCATGGTGCTGAACTGGTGGATGAGGCGCACCAGGGCCATGTCCACGCGCTGGCTGATGGCCTGGCAGGCGGTGGTGAAGTCGCAGTGGAAGGTGTTGTAGTGGCGGCGGCTGAGGTCGTGGAAGGAGAGCGGGGCGGCGGTGGGGCCCTGCGGCGCGCTGGTCGACTTCTCCATCACCACGGCGTTCAGGCTGAACGTCTCGATCAGCAGCGCCGGCTTGAACTCCAGCGGAGGGAGGTTCACCATGCCTTGTCTATGGAGAGAGGGGCGGAGAGACAGAGGGTTGTGGCTGGCACAAAATTCATTTTCATTTTATGCATTTAGCAGACACTCTTATCCAGAGCGACACATCACCAAAAATTACAAGCAACCAAAAACGAGGAGTACTAAGAAAAGAAAAAGATTAAGAGAGACCCCCCCCCACTCCCCTCATCCCTCATTTATTTATTTTTTTCAAACATTTATTAAAACAGGTTCCTTGACAATGCGTCTCACACAGCATGACATAGACACAAATAATATTGGTATGAAAAAACGAATTAACAATACAAAGACATGAGAAGAGGGGAAGGGATATCCTTCTTTGTATGTTATATATACTTTCATATTCACCCCAAATTATCCAATTAAATGTTTACAGTACGTTCACTTTGCTAGATACATTATAACAGAAGACTTTTTTTTCTAAATAAATGTCCATCTGTCTTTGGGTCCATTGGACCAAGGTAGGTGGGTGGGGCTTAAGCCAGTTTATTGTAATCATTTTATGGGCTATTAACACAAGAGCTCGGAGCATACACAATTTGTTTTTCCCTTACCCCCTTGAAGGTATATTGCCTAGAATTAGCTGCTGTGGTTCAAATGAACTGTGTAAATTCAAAATTTCTCCTATTTCCTTTTTTACCTTTTCCCAAAATACTTGTCATTTAGGACAGTCACAAAAAATGTGTGAAAAATCTCCTATTAGACCACATCCTCTCCAACAGAGAGGGGTAGATTTCTTGTCATAGTTGGGTATTACTAGAGGTGTTTTAAAATATCTCATTCTCAACTTCCAACCTCTCATCCCTCATTTAAATCCCACCTCATTCTTTCTTCTACTGTTGTTACATCTGGAGAGGGTGAGCGATTCACATTTGTTTTACCTTCTGGATCTTTTGTTTTTGCGCTCTTTGGAGGTGTCAGAGTCGACGATGTCTGCTCTGAGACACTCCAGGGTGCCGGAGAAAGACAGGTGCTCTCCAAAATACATCTTGTAGCTGAGAGGAGTGGTGTCTTGGGCTTGGATCCCTGTGTGGCTCAGCAAAGGCTTGAAAACGACCTGCGGGTGGAGAACAGCGTTTAGAGAAGGTGATGTTTCGACTGAACTAAAATGCCTTGGGGTTGGAGCTTACGCCTGCTATATAGGGAATGAATATGAACATTAATGAAGACATGACAATGCCTCATGGGCTGGGACACGGCAATCAAACCCAAGTCACAAACACACTCAAAAAACTAAACTTGTGTATGCTAAATACTTCTTCAGCCTCATAGCTGCCATATGGATATGAACTCTTTGTCTTCTAACCTGGCTCGTGAAAATGTACACCATCTCTAGTGAATACTACTATACACTGAGATGTTAGTGACGTATCAGATGATGGGTCATGACAATTTGGATAAGCCACTGTTTCTGCCATAATGAAAAAAATTAGCTATATGCCCATGGATGGTATATTTTAATACTGAACCTTCTGCCTGTTCCCAGATGATTAACTTTCAAGTTCCAGCAAGTTTTGACATATTAAGACATTTTAATGTTAGTTAAAATTAACTTAAGACAAAGTTGAAAAACAGAAAAGTGAAAAAAACAGTAGACCTATAAGAATAGGGGTAGTAGTACACAGAAAAATTAAGCTTATTATAATTTCTGAAACAGACTGAAACCTTTCTACATTCAACTGCAAGAGGTTTTGACACCATGAGTTCATATGATTGAAGACCTTTTAAGCAGCTGCAGAAACCCAGTTAACTTGTTACCTATGTGAAGGTTTAGAGAGAAAGACGAACATCTACATGAATAGACAGATAGACCGATGGAGAGAACCTGAGCATCAGCCAGCTGGACAGCAGCAGGACACTGGTTGCCCTCCTCGATGTCGGCCATGTCATCCTGGCTGGTGCTATGCTGGGAATGCTGGGAGTGCGTCCCGTCCAGGGTGTTCTGGTCGCTGGACAGCACCGTGTTGAAGTCTGACGCTGAGGGGATGGTGGGCAGGTTACAGGTCCCACCTGAGGGGGGGGGCGGGAGAAGAGCGTTGGGATTCGAACGAGCGCTGGAAGACTAGGTGGCTCCTTGGAGCTTCCGCTTGTAGTGACATATTCGTGCTAGAATTACAAGTGTGTTCTCAGCAGAGCGTGTGAGCGGAGCAGGAGTTGAGCGGGGGAGCGGAGCGGCCATATATTACCTGAGCATGGACCACATAAGTGTAAAACATCGCTGCTCTGTTCCGCTCCATTTCGCTCTGGTGCCATTCGCTGGCATGCGGGCGAGTAGATAAACGACAGAATTTTCGTTTTGGGGTAAACTGTTCTTTTTAAGTTTATCGTCTTGTGCACAAAACCAGCCTTTACACAATACAATCATGTCCACACTGTTAGTAGGGCTTTGCTTTTCATTGATTCAGGTGGGTGATGCCAAACTTAAAATGATGGGCTGCTTTTGGGAGAAGATGGGACAAGACTGTGAGGCTCCGGGATGACCAGAATTTCAAGTCGCTCAACTCCGCTAACATGCTCTGGTTCTCACAGTATATTTGGCAGGGAGATATCAATGACGAAACAATATTATCCAACAATATTGACATGACATTGTCTATCCATTACATCGACCTGTCTGCAGGCCTCTTGTACAGTTAAAAAGGAGTCCTGATAGGCTGATAAATATAATTAACATTGACTCAACTAATAACAGTATCACTAACAGCATGTTATATCATTGAGCCAATGTTTTCTGACAGCTAGGTTCAAGGAAAGGAACGTAAGAGTCTTTGCTGTGCGAAGACAAAAACATAGAAATGCACTTAGCAATATATTCTAATGAACGTACTAATGGTCATACAACCACGATGGACACCTTATACATGAGAGAGACAGCAGGTATGACAACCATGGGAGGTCATGGCACACAGATATTTAACAGGCAAACTTTGGCTGCAAATGTTGCTACATTATTATTACTTGACACAATTCCAACGCATAGCTGTATAAAAAAAGCTTTTTTCAGCCTTTATTTGCCATTTACATTCAGCTTTCCAATTTGAAACATCAGAATTTGCAAAAAAAAATGCTTGGATGGAAACCCAGCTAATGTCATAATGCAGAGAAAAAACTTTTAGTGTAGCTGAGAGGCAAATGTAGAAAATTTTAGAAATGTTTACCCATAGTATGACATGTACTATACCAGGTGATGTAAAAAAAAAAAAAAAAAAAGCAAAGCACAAAGCAACAAAAACAAAAACACAGACTGAGATTCAACTCATAGCCTAACTAGTTCACCCACAACATTGACACAACACTGAGGACCGGGTTGGTAGTGGTGGAATTGAAACTCCAAAGTGTAGTTGAATTCAAATATGATTCAGACAACATTCTTAGGGGATAGGGGATAGGGGATAGGGTATAGGGGATAGGGGATAGGGGATAGGGAAGAGGGGATAGGCAAGAAGGGATAGGGGAGGCTGACAGGTGACCTCCATCAACATTATGACCACATTCAAAAAGTACTGAGGTCTTGGAAGTCTCCAGGCTTTTCTACTGGGAGTGGACAGTGAACTGGGAGCGGTTCCTAAACTAACAGCACTGACGACACTAGCAGTTTAAATATATCACAAACGTCACAGTCATTGTATTCACCCAATGTTCCTGGACATGTCTCCAGGCTGTTTGGCGAGTCTGGGATGACTAGTAAACCAAGAAAAGAACAGCAATATTCAACAATGTTTACAGAACCTTCCCTAGCCCCAAACACTGGCTGATGCACTGACAGAAGGGTAACACAGAGTTCTGGGTGACATATAAACTAAGAACTCAACTGGAACAGACTAATGTACTCAACTAGCCAGCTACTTAGTTCACCAGCAACATTTACACAACACTGAGCAACGATCCCTGACCTCCTTCCGGGCTCGAAGTTGTTGGCAGTGGTCTGTACTGGTAGTGGTTGACAGGAGAGTCCGGTTGGTCTAGTAAGCCAACAACAGTATGATGAAAATTTTGCTACATTCCTCCACTTGTATCTGCTGTACTAGTAGAAGAGTCCCAAGTCAGTCTCAGGTCTTGAGGCACAAGTCTCAAGTCATGTCCCAAGTCTAAATGTAGATTACCAAGTCAAGTCCAAGTCAAGTCCATGTCATTAATGTTAAGTCCCAAGTCTAAATGTAGAACACCTAGTCAAGTCAGAACATATCCAGTCCAGAATCAATTCATATCTTAGAGAAAATCATGAGAGCATCATGAGTTTGATTTCTAGAATCAGTTTCAACTTCAGTAAATTCAATCATTCCATACAAATTTAAATTCAGTCTGCTGGAACAAATCTCATTACTTTCAATCTAAGTCATTTACACAAACACAAGATCTCAAGTCAAGACTTTAGAAACCTTTTCAAGTCATCAAAGTACAAGTCAGAGTCAAGTCCCAAGTCACCAGAACCCAAGTCAAGTCAAGTCTCCAGTCTTCTCTTCATGCATCAAGTCGAGTCTCAAGTCTAAATGTAGAACAGCAAGTCAAGTCAGAACAAATCAAGAGTCCAGTATCAATTTAATATCTTAAAGAAAACTAAATATCTAGGACTTTTCATGCAATATGGTTTTAATAGGATAAAAACTTGGTAAGAGCATCATGAGTTTGATTTCTACAATCAGTTTCAACTTCAATAAATTCAATCATTCCATACAAATTCAGAAAACAGAATTTAAATTCAGTCGTCTGCTGGAACAAATCTCATCACTTTCAATGTAAGTCATTTACACAAACACAAGATCTCAAGTCAAGACTTTAGAAACCTTTTCAAGTCATCAGAGTACAAGTCAGAGTCAAGTCCCAAGTCACCAGATCCCAAGTCAAGTCAAGTCTCAAGTCTTCTCTTCATGCATCAAGTCGAGTCTCAAGCAATTAAAACCGCATGTGACTCGAGTCCCCACCTCTACTAACAGCATTATAACAACACATTTAAAAACAAACAAAACACTAGCGCCATTTTGTCTCTGCTGAAGAACTCTTCCAGGTTCTACCAAAAAAACAGTTTCAGACAGATCCTTCTTGCTAATGAACTGAAATCCTGCAAGGTTAGGACATGGAACCTTTCCTTTCCCCGATATTTGAGGACACTCTGAATAAGGGTTTAATTTTTTTTTTGTCTCACCACAAAAAGATTCTACATGAAAAATGAACCTCCAAGGCAAACACTGAGTCAATGCCGCCTCACCTGTCTGCAGGCTGTTGTGCTGGGAGCGGTTGACGGGGGAGTCCTGGGCCGCGGCCCCGGCCCTGTTGCCCACGGCGTTGGACATCCAGTTGTAGAAGCTGACGGAGGAGGGCTCCGACAGCAGCGGGTGCTCCGTCAGCATGTCTGTCCCTAGGCTGTTTCCTGAGGCCCAGGAGAAGGATGGAGAGTTAGGCTGAGGACACATTACATTGGACATCACACATGCTGTCACTCACTGGCGATTAACCCCGAAGGGGCTGAAACCCCTAAATATTGTTTTTGAGTTGGTTTGTTATTATTATTGTTCATCGACGTTGGCGCAAATTCCCGTGAGTTGGTACATCGCAGGGACATCAAATTTGGCCAAATGACAGATATTGGTAACCATCACTAGGTTCAGAAAAATGAACCCAATCGGCCTGAAGGTGGCGCTAGAATTAAAGGTTTTACGTTAAAGGCCATATCTTCCACACTGTAAGTCTGATTTTCACGAAACTTGGTCCACATTATACAGGTCACCATACTCTACAACTTTGCCATTTGGACCCTGCCTGGAAAGTTTTTGAGATATTTTTAAAGTTTTGAAAAACACATTTTTAACATCTCCTCCTACACCGTTTGACCGATCACCACCAACATTTTTATGTAGCATCTACAGACCTATCTCATTAAAAGTTGTTAAAAGGTTGTTGATATCTACTGTCGTTTTGAAGATAATAATTTTTAAATTTGAGAAAGAGCGTGGCCTGTCAGCTAAATTGTCGTAACTTAATGACCGATTGTCCAATCATCACGGAACTTTGTGAACATATTCAGATATCATCAATGACCATGTGTGCACAGCTGTTTTAATCTTGAACAGTAGGGGGTGCCACAAATGCTAAAAGTTTATATCTCGTAATCGGCTACATGGATTTGTACGAAATTTGTTTTTTTCTCTGCGGCAGCACAGACTGCTGTGGGGTGAAAGTGCATTACTGGCAGCGTGATCTAGTTTTGGCTTTTTTTAGAGATATTTTGACATATCCCGTCTGGACATATATTTGATCTATACGTTACAGATTAAGTGTGATTCACGTGTCGCTCTAAATGCAGAGGCCACGGGGGGGGGTACCTGTGCGTGTGAGGGAGCTGCTCTTGGCGGCGGCGGTGGCGGAGGGCTCGTTCCTCTGGGGCGTGCCCTCCAGCAGGTTGTGCAGGCTCCGGAAGCTGCCCGTCAGGTTGCTCAGGAGACTCTCCTTCCTGGGGCTGTCCTTGGCCGGCAGGCCCGCGCGGCTCACGTGGGCGGGGGAGTCGGCCGCCGTGTCGCCGCTGGTGTAGCTCAGCGACTGGTAGGGATGGGAACCCTGGGAGCAGCAAATGTACAGAGGCAGATTATTGATATTTTTTTCCAAGACTTTTTTTTTTATTTTAAAGACAATCAGGATGGGTGGAAAAAGGCACTGTGCCTGAATAACACACCGCCTTAACAGTTTACGACAACAGAATAAAAATGGAGAAAACAGCAGTAGAATCATTTGGTAGTAAAGATGAGAGAAACCCAAGAAACTCTGATCATAAAGAGCCAGAATGAAGCACACTGGCTGTGTTTCTGGTAAGTTTCTGGTAGGTGTTTGAGAGTTTGTTAACAGGCCAGGTGGGATGTAACGAAGTAAAAATACTTCATTACTGTACTTGATTTTCAAGTATCTGTACTTTACTCAAGTTTTTCTTTCTGAAGACTTTTTACTTTTACTCACTAGATTTCAAAAGAAAAATCTGTACTTTGTACTCACTACATTTTCAAAACAGACTCGTTACTCTTGGGAAATCATCAACTGATTTTCTAAAAAAGAAATATTTTCAGTATCAGACAGCTTCCATCCCGGAAGCAGCTGATCAAGAGCCAGATGTGATTGGCTGCTTGTTCAGCAAAGCGAGAGAGAATTAACGTTAGTGAATTCAGCTGCTAGGGTTCAGGTTCGTGATCTGAGCTGCAGACTCTTTCTCATCTGGGATTCAGAAGAACGCCCAACAGAAAATCAGTTTAGAACATTAGAAATTACTTTCTTAGAGAACGACTTTTACTTTTATACTTTAATAGAGATGCACCGATTGCAATTTTCTTGGCCAATTCCGATTTCCGATTTTTTAAAAGTCTGACCTGCCGATTCCGATTTTGGCCGATTCCGATTTTCTTTCTAAGAACTATAATTGACAGTGCACACAGACATTTTTGTAACTTTTCTTTAATGGAAAATTAAAATTCAATTGTATGTTCATAATAAAACACTGACTATTAATAACTTACATTTTCTCCAAAACTGCACCAGGTTACAGGACCTTCTCTCACTCTCACTCAAACAAATCTCAAAATAAAAAAGTGCTCCAGGTTACTGGACAGAGCTTTTTTGAACAAATAAAATCCAAATGAAAATGAATTGCAGTATATCCCACTTTATGCTTTCCCGAAAGAAAACAGGTGCAACAGATCTATATAACAACACACAGACTATTATTATTATGGACTATTATACAACAGGTAGTTCCGACCAAGCAATCTGATAGATCAACTAGACATTTAGAACGTGATCAAATCAGCATGACAGCACACCTAGCCGTGCTCATCACTAAATATTACTCCGCCATATTATCATACAATATATTTAAATATAACGCTACGCTAACTCTGTTCAGCCTTGATGTTACCAGACGCTCTGCATCCTCCATCAGCTGTGCCGGTGAGTCGGTGACACGGCGCTACTAGCTTAAAAATACATGTGAAGTTCGCGGACATAGTAGCTAAATCTGTCCATGGAAAAATTATTTTTTTCAGCAGATATCTTAGTTACAACAAGATTGAGCTAGCAAGGCAGTTTTGTGTTTATATGTGTGGTATTTATTCAGTTTGGGAAATCCCGCGATCTCTAGAAAGCATTAGCTCAAGTTGGCTGGCTGACTCAACAGGGACTAGAAATCGTCTCTGTTGCAGGTCGTTACTAAGGCTCCACCTACTTGCTACGGTAGTAAACTAGGTTCCATTACATAAGAGTCTACTGATGTGACTAATTGTTTTCCAGTTATTAGTCAGACACCATGTATTTCCAGGGAAACGGAGATAACACTAGCAAAACGTTTTTTTTTTAAAGCGAATTGCCCCACAATATGAATACATTTTGTTTGTATCTTTTATTTTGTTGGTAACTGTTGTATAATCGCAATATTACACTCGAGGGTGTACGTTACCGTCATTATTGGCACGACAGTGATGCGGTCAGGACCGAGGCGCTTGCGCCGAGGTACGTAAGCATCACGGTAACGCACACCCTCTCGTGTAATATTGCTTAATTACAGCGGAGTTTTTACCGTTGTCTTAAATTTGACCGGCACAGAATCGGATATATGAGACTGATCGGCCGGTCACCGGTCATGGCCGATCAGCTGAAAACCGGCCGATTCCGGTCACCGGCCGATCGATCGGTGCATCTCTATACTTTAAGTAAATTAATTCAACTTCTACCAGAGTATATGTTTAAATGAGTATTTGCACTTTTACTTGATTAGGTCATTTGTGTACTTCTACCACCTCTGCAATTAACAATACTTAGGTGCAACTCTCTCAGCTACTGCAGTTAGTCGTAATGGAAAAAGCCCAAAATGAGGTTGAGACAGCGAAAAAAGCAAAATAGTGTGAACGCCCTACATTGCTACTGTAGAAAAGAAAAAACATGTCAGGCTTTAATTTGGCTACAGACATTGCAATAACTAGAGTAAACACTGGCTTTTTTTTTTACACTGGGCCTACCACCTCTGTTATGTGTGAATATTCTAGGGATATGGGAGCACCCACAGATGAACCTCAAAGCTGTACCTTTATTTTGAGCGCAGACTCGCTGTGTGTGTGGGACTTGGACAGTTTCCTCATGATCTCCACTCCGCTGACGGGGCCGGAGTTAGCTTCTTTTGGCGGGGGGCGACTGCATGCTCCCTCCAGCAACATGGTGTGTTCACTCACTGTGGCTTCACAACAATAACATAAAATAAAAACTCACATGCAAACGTTATGGCTGTGTTAACAACTCAAAGCTGAGGATTCACACTGTAGTGTTCAACTCATCTCTAAATCTCCTTTCTGCAAACGATGTAAGTGATACCTAAATATTTGCAGACATCGAGGAGCGGAGAAGATTAGGAGTTTTACAGTCTGTCTGGGGTACCAGATGGGCGCACATCACACATTTTGGGCAACCTGGCTGGTTAAAGGAATAGTTCACCCAAAAATGAAAATTCTGTCATCATCTCCTCACCCTCATGCCAGTTGAAACACAGGTGAAGTTTGTCCATATAACACACAGGGAGGCTGCCAGCACAACTCCATAGCAGCCTTCTCCAAAACAACTGAAGTCAGTGGGGACCAGTTCTTCAGAGTTCCAAAAAGACCTACAGTATATTTACACCATCATTTAGTGCAAATCTGAACTACAGCTGATTGATTTGCAACAAATAATGGTGTATAGGTCTTTCTATTCACAGTGTGATTGTTTGGCTGTTTTTGTTTTGGAACTCTAAAGAACAGGTCCCCATTGACTTCAGTTGTTTTGGAGAAGGCTGCTATGAAGTTGTGCTGGCAGCCTCCCTGTGTTTTATATGGACTAACAAATTTCACCTGTGTTTCATTTGGCATGAGGGTGAGTAGATGATGACAGAATTTTCATTTTTGGGTGAACTATTCCTTTAAATTCATGTCAATGTGGAGTGCTGAGTGTTCCTTCCCACCTGCGTCAAACTCGAATTCAGCTCCATCGGCGCTGGTGTCACTCTGCAGCGCGGCACCATTGTCCAGGCCCAAGATGGTCTCGCCCAGGCTCTGCTGAGGCTCCTTGGGCTTGGCCAGCTGGTTGGGCCTCATCAGGCCGATCGCCTTGAAGCCCTGAGTTACCACAATGAACTTCATCCACTGTCTGGCCAAGGCCACCAGACCCTTCTTTAGAGTCACTAGGGCTGGGAGCCCGTCATTCTGCAATGGAAAGGAACTGGGTTAGTGCCATCATTTGACTCCATGTTAATAGAGTGATCAAAATAGTGAAGGGCGGCCAAATGCAGGAGAGGCACTGATATCCTGAAGAGGCAACTGCTGAAACTACATGACTTTTAAAATCTTTGGAACATTCGTGAGAAAAAATATTTATAATCTTGGTGGCAAAGGGTCATCTAACAACTTGAACTTCATTGAAATTGCAGCACCAGACCAGTAGGAACCAAAGAAATCCGGAGCCTCCCACTAACCATGGTAGCCTCCTCTATGACAGAGTAGTCGGCCTGCTGCAGATAGCGGTGCAGGATGTTACACAGCATGCAGGAGGGATTCTCGTGCAGGTAGCGGGCTCGTTTGGTCACGCGGTTGTACTTGCTCCGGATCGGGATGTGGATGCTCTTTTTCTGTCGGGGGAATGAGAAAAAGAGGTGAAGGTTAAATAATGCACAGCGCTCAAATCATCAAGTAATTCAGCTGTGACGAAGCTCTTGCTGCGGAGAGTCAGGGACTCCTTAACAAACCCAAGCTATTACAAGGTTGGCTCACTGATGAATTAGTTCAACCGCAAGACCTTGGACATTCTTCAAGTATATGTGTGGTTATAGGCTACCCGACGTGTGTGTGTGTGTGGATGTGTAGCTGACCTCGAGAGCTTCGGTCATGATGCAGCCCATAACAGCGCACACTCGGAGCGTGCCTTCCATGTCCAGTTTGCGCAGGGAAGACTTGAGCTGGTCGATGGGAACCAGCCAGGCCCCGATGGCGGGCGTGGCTGTGCTCAGCAGATTCAGCTGCCTGGAATCACAACAGGACTTTAATCACCATGTATAATAAATGTTCAACAATATGTCTTGGTGGCATTTGTGAAGAAACATAGTAAGCGTCATCTTTCCGCACGTTCTTTTCCCCGCCCGTTTCAGGTAAAATATGAATTAGGAACTCGAAAAACTTGTATGTCGGTGCAGTCCTACCTGGAGATGGCCTGTGAGGGCGAGCGCACGTTGGTGGGGGCGGCGAAACTGAACCAGATCTCCCTGATGGTCAGCTTCATGCTGCTGGAGTCGGGCGGCGGCGGCATGAGGGGGAGGTCTTTCTTCAGGTCGTCCGACTCCACCCCTTCATCCTACACAGCAGAGCAGGAGAGGGTTTAACATGGGGTGGATGAGGCCGGGCTGGTGCGATCAAGTTCCAGCAGTGCAGCTTTGGAATAGCGGTTAAGTAATGGCTGGGCACACTACATGACTTTTAGCCCGGTTATAGCCATGATTTGGCCTCACGGCTGATTTTCAAGATCGGGTCGGCGCTGGTTTAGGTCGGTGATACAGAAGATCTTGTAGTGTGTGAGTGTCATTTTTTTCAACACAAATCTGGACAGGTTTTGATGTACTCCTGTAGTGTGAGCTGGTCAATGACTCAAATCTGAACAGAGACCGGCAAGAGCCAATGAGACTTGAACATTAGAAAATGAAAAAATATAGAAAATGTGCAAAGCAAAATACTCTGCCTTCATGTTTGTTTTGGTTGCATATTGCAAGAGTTAGTGTTTATGTGAGATGTTGATGTGGGATTGCATGGCTTTAGATCTCAGTTAGTGTGTAATCCCAGTCTCCACCTCACTGTCAAGTGTGTGCACCTCTACCACACAAGATTTAAAAAAGCAAGAAAGAAAAGAAGCAATTTGACTTTGATTCAACTTCGAGGTCGATGGATCGAATCACATAACACATTTTCCTCATGCAGACTGGTGTCTTGGGCTGAGATTGAGTCGATATCAATACCTGCCGTCTGATCAGAGCGCTCCAAGAAGGAGGGATGAATTTTTTATAGCCGCTGAACAAGAGCTCCCCCCCCCCCGAATCCAGTGTGGTACCTGGTCGTCTGAGTCTGAGTGCTCGTTGACGTCAGAGGCGGGGCTGGTGGCGTCGTGCGGCAGGTTGTCATCGGATACGTCAGTGCTGTAGCCGCTGCCCGTCTGGGAGCCCGTCGAGCCGTTGGACTTGGACATACCCGTCTTCCCCCCGGTGTCCGAGCGCCCCATCACACCGAACGCACTGTAAAGAATGGCTCCTGACTGACGGCCGCCTGCAACACAGTTAAAGGGTAAGATTTGCACAAATAAAAGTGAAACACACTCGCAAAGCTGGCCAAGATTTACGTCCAAGCACACCGAGACACTGTTGACTATTGTTACTTATTTCATTTCATTAGAGCTGCAACGATTAATCGATTAATCGATTAGTTGTCAACTATTAAATTAATCGCCAACTATTTTGATAATCGATTAATCGGTTTGAGTCATTTTTAAAGAAAAAGAAGTCAAAATTCTCTGATTCCAGCTTCTTAAATGTGAATATTTTCTGGTTTCTTTACTCCTCTATGACAGTAAACTGAATATCTTTGGGTTGTGGACAAAACAAGACATTTGAGGACGTCATCTTGGGCTTTGGGAAACACTGATCCACATTTTTCACCATTTTCTGACATTTTATAGACCAAACAACTAATCGATTAATCGAGAAAATAATCGACAGACTAATCGACAATGGAAATAATCGTTAGTTGCAGCCCTACATTTCATAACCTTAATTTTTGATTTGAAACTTGTTCACCTTACGCCTTAATACAAGTGACAGCTCCCGCTCGAGAGACTTCGGGCCGCTTTACCTTTGACCGTGAGGTTCTCGATGCCGCATTCGAACATGATCCAGCCCCATTTCTCCAGGGAGGCGCGGGCCAGGTCGCCGGCCATGGCCTGGGCGTCGGTCTCGTCCACCAGCGAGAACTCCTCCATCTCCTCGAGGCCGAACAGCACCTTGGATTTCTCAAAGGGGATGGCTGTGATGGCACATGTGCCAATGTCTAGGGGGAGAGGACAGTGCAAAGAGGAGGCATAAATCCGGTGTTAGAAGTACCACAGAAGAAAACATTTCAAATTGATTGCAAAAGCAGTTAGTGAGTTACCCTGATTTATCTATTTCTGTTATTTCTGTACAGTCAATACACATACATTTCGTACTAAAAGATCCTAAAGATGTAAAGTTGATCTAAATTCTGGACTGATAAGAGGAATGCATTATTAATAGACTCTGAATCATGCATATTTAGGTAGGCAGAAGTAGTCAAAATGTTCTTAAGCCATGTGTTAATTCTTACAATTATGCTTTAGACCTTTGAAAAATGATTTGCGTCTTAAAAATTGAAACAGTGAAAAGAGAATTAGGTCAAATGGTCAAAAACCAAGGCTTGTAAAATGCCTAAATTATCCTTTTATACCTGGTTTCATGCATTCTAGTCCAGTAAGTATCCAGCAGTTCGACTTCTACTGTAACACTGCTACAGGTTACAGGAAACCTTGAAACAACATATGGTTTAGGCAGGAATAGCTGAACATAGGTCAAGTAAGAGCGCTTTTTTTTTTTACTACTTCGCATATCCTCTGGGGACATGGGCATAAACACATGTAAATCCTGCATGTACAAGCGTTATCACCAGAGGGGTCGGAGGTCAGGCACGGGTTCAGTGTCAAACAAGGGATCCGAAAGGGAAGGAACCGACCTGTGGAGTCCAGTCCTCGCAGCTGGCTGTGGATCCGGTGGATGTTGAGCCTCGCGGCGATCTCCTTGCCCTTCTCGATGCCGGCGTTGGAGCGCAGCGAGCCGGACGACTGAGGCTGCATCTTGGTGGCCGAGGCGTACTTCTCCAGCATGACCGAGGGCCGGCCGTGCTCCGTGGTGTTCGGCGTCTCCTCTACGATCCCCCTGAACGGAGCGGAACGCAAAAATGTGTGTTTGTGTCCGAGCTTTTTTTTTTTTTTTTTTTTTTTTTAAACATCTCTTTATTGAATTTTCAAAAGGTTCTGGTATACTAGGGCTGGGCGATATGGACCAAAAATCATATCTCGGTATTTTTAGGCTGAATGGCGATACACGATATATATATCTCGGTATTTTCTACGAAGTGGGCTACATGTTCAGTTGTAAGTAGGGCTGGGCGATATGGACAAAATCAAATATCACAATATTTTTTACCAAATACCTCGATATCGATATTGCGACAATATTGTAGGGATGGCTATTGGTGCTTTCACAAAATATTTACACAATGAGATTTTTGATAAATAATCATCAGTAATGTGGATATAATGACTAGGTGGGTAAAGGCAAATAATAGAACAGCTAGAACAGTCTGGTAAGTTCAGAAAATGACATCACTTTACTGTAATGCAGCCTTTCAAACCAGGAAAAGACACTTATGCCATATCACGATATTACGATATCCAAAATCTAAGACGATATCTAGTCTGATATCACGATATCGATATAATATTGATATATCGCCCAGCCCTATGGTATACATAATACAAGATCATACAAAATATAAAACCGCCCTCCCCTTTCCCAACCCCGTGGTCTCTCCTACCCATCCTCCCAATCCACCCCACCACCCGGTCCCACCCCCAGTCCCATGTTTGTGTCCGAGCTTGGCGGCAAATCGGATTGTACGGATGTAGAGCCGGGGGGGAGGCGTTACCTGTTCATTCGGAACTGGGTGGCGATCCTGTCAAAGCACAGCGCCACGAGAGAGACGTGGGTGACGCACTTGCTGGAGCAGGAGGGCGAGCCCTCCTCTACGGAAGCCTGCAGGAGGCAAAGGTTGACCTGGAGGGAAAGAGAACAAACTAAAGTTACCTGCAAAATCTTTGGGGAAAATGCTTGGCTTATCACAAATAACCGAGCGAAAACGTAAATACTAAAAATACACCAATAAACAGATTAGGAATACTTTATGTGAAACCAACTAGATATTCTGTCCTTAGTTCTACTGAAGTATCAAATGATCTACAGCACTGTTCATGATTCTGTGCCCGTCCCTTGCATTCGTCTTGGTCAGAGCACATGCTGGCTTGGTAGTGCTGGCTTCTCATTAGGAGGGGTCAGTGGTCTTACCTTGGGGATGGAGACGTTGGCTTGGAGGCCCTTGATTTTCACATTGTCCGGTTTGACGGACAGGTCCGTCTGGCCCTGGGAGATGTTGAGGGAGCCAGGGGTCGTGCCCTCCGTCTTGGACAGCTTGTGCTCCTGCTTGCCCGTCTGGCTCTGTGTGGGGTCCGCAGCCAAAACAGTGGGATATCAGGATATTGGGCAGCGAGACCGGCTTCAATGTATTTTGCATTTTAAGCAGAATTTGACAGCCTGCTCTTACTTCATATATTAATATTTGTTAATCAACACAATCTCACACCGTTTTTTCTGTGTTTGTCTTGCTAGTCTGTGTATCGTTGTACTTACAGACTCGGTGACGGTGGACTTGCTGATCTGATAGGCTTCGTTGAGGACTTTCCCGTGCAGGTCATCCAGAATGGCTGCAGGGTGACGGATACTGGCAAAGTGGACCATGGACTCAATGTACCTGAAACAGACCAAGCACATTGGAATAGCAATAATATAAAGAAAAAGATATTACTCTGCACTTAGTGAATATGATAGCAACAGTTACATTGGTAAAACAACTGGGGACTTCACAAACAAACAAACTGTGTGGGCATATCAGAATTCATTTAGATGATTTTGTGAAGATGACCTCTTTAAGTAGAATCAAATGTGCTGTGTGGATACTGATCTGTGAATTTAGCCAGGGCTTCACAAATATTCCACCCTCAACGCCCACATGTACTGACAGCTATTACACTTAGCTGCCCTTCAGCCTCCGAGCCGCAATTTAGCCCTTTCCACACTGCAATTCAGCCCAGAGCTAGCTGCTTGCTAGGACATCTTCAACCCTGGGCTCTTAGCTGTTAGCTACCTTGAGTTTCACGCCGTTACACAACCGAGGCCTAGACCAGACTTTGAAGCACTGACAGTTCAGTTCTGAGCTAACAGCTACAGTGTGCAGAGGGATTAAATTGGCCTTCGGTTAACTCTTGGCCCGAGGCTAAAAATAACCCTCAACTCAGAATATGCAGTATGAGAGAGACTTTCAGACAGCTATGCAGTTATTTTATTTTTATTTAACCAGGTTATTCCCACTGAGGTTAAGAATCTCTTTTCTAACCCAAGAAAGCAGCAAAGACAAACAGAAAGCACCAGGCTGAAAACATACATCAGTGTTTTTAATCAGTTAAAAACAATGGACAAAATCTAAATCGAGGATGTTTGCTACCTGTCCAGGGCTTCGGCTACGAGGGGGGTGAGCACCACATTGATGGCCCCTTTCACCTCCACGATGGCCGTGGTCCTGGTCTGGGCCAGGGGCTGCTCCAGAGTCCAGTCCTCTGTTGTCGTGTCCTCGTCCGTGTTCTCCATGGCCTTCTTATCCAGGGGGGTGTACGGTGTACTGGGGAAGGTCAAAAAGAGATATGTCATGTTGAGCACACTGACACACACTGAATGCATTTTCATTGCAAGGTTACAGGGGCAGATGGGTGAAAAGACTGTGGCTTAACTACCTGTTTGTGTCTCCCATCAGCTGAACCCCTCTGTCCAGTAGAGAGCTGGCTGAGAGGCCTTGCTTTATCACCTGAAATGTGAGCATTGATAGAACTTTACTGTGGCCTGTAATTGACACAAACAATAAAGTCACATTTTCACAATAGAGCTGATTAAGCTTGCTAATTAGAGCAGAGATCCAACAGAAAGAGGTGATATATCACCGTGCAAAATACTGGATTCATTAAACCGCTTTGTCGTTTGCTTTTTTGGCTCGAGAACGAGTCTTTGTAGCCTTCGTAGGCGAAGAGTGTCGCAACGCTGGCCATCCTCCATCACTGAGCAGATGAAAAAGTGAGTAGGTGGAGGGGGAGAAGTTAGGACTGTCTTGAAATGCAAATGGGTGGGGAGTTTTGTTCCAAAAACCGAGTACGGGCAGGAAAGTGAGTTTTGAAAGCCAGAAATTTCAGCACCTGGTGAAGTAACCATTAAATTATCGGTATTGGACAACAACTTTCACAACCCCCCAGATATATTACGGTCTGTTTGTGCTGGAGAGTGCAGGAGAAACCTTACTTATTGCTCCTTTATATCGAAGGAAAAGGGCCTTCAGGGACGGTGATGAGGGCATGCTCAGGCATGGGGAAACGAAAAGGAAAATACTGGAGGGTAAAGACGGCTACAGGGACAAGGGCAAGCCGGCATGACGACATGAAGGAAGTGTGGAGTGGAATGAGGATAATCACGGGGTTTCAGCTGCCCAGTGGACCCGCGCCAGAAGGGGGACGGGCCGAAGATATTCTTCAACAGATTAGACACCTGCCTCCGAGTCGCGCCGCCAACTTGACTCGGTGATTGCGGGGTGTATCGACGAGAGGGAAGGAAGAGGAGTGTAAGGGTGGTGTACTTTGTCACGCTGTGTCAGGAGAGCCACCTGCGGCTAAATGTCAGTAAGACAAAGAAGCCGGTGGGATGCACAGGGACATCCATCTCCACTGGCATTGAAGTGGTGCAGTCCACTGACACTGATGCCCTCCAAGCAGGCTGTTCTTCCATGGGGAGGCTTAGGTCATTTCAGTGCGTACCACAGACAGTAGTGGTGGTAAGAAGAAATAGAAGAAAATCTGCTATCTCCAGTGACTCATACCGCCATGAGGTACCGAGGACTTTTACTTTGACACCTTAGCCAATAAAGAGGACACTGAAAAACCCTTCTCTGCCTGTTTGGAGTTCAAAATACCATGCTTCCCTATGTGCTCATGAGCAATATGTCAATACTGATAATCATAATACTGTGATAGTGATTCGCTTGTAACTGCAAGACAGTGATCGCAACCGAGCTGAGAAAAAATTGTAACTGAAAACTGTAATTCTAACTGTATTGTAACTGAAACAACAATCAGATCTGACGCAATGCTATCACAGGTTTTTGGTCCAGCTGGAGGAGCAGGCTGTCGCCTATGAGGAGCACGGCACTGCGGCAGCAACCTGTTTCTGTGAGTCAACAGTTATTAGTATCCCAAAGCCTAACCGCAACTAATACGTAAAGCCAGGGAGAGGACACGCTTCGATTTATGCAAGGTAATGGAGGATTTATTTGTGACAATCAACACTTATGGGATTATTGAGATGTTTATTCTGACTGGCACAACATGGTGTAGCTGGGGCAACGTGGTAGTTAAACAATGACAAGATATGGTCTTGCATTGTATGTCAATATGTGGATTTGTGCAATATGTTTATTGTATATATAGTATATGGGGAAGGATATTACATTTCTGTTGTTCATTGTTTACTGTGCCATATATTGATTGTTGTGAATACTGTGTGATATGTGGATATGTGATGTAGAGGGGGGCAAATACAGAGTTTAATTTCTTTATTCTTTTATCTTTTGTCTGAAGTTTATTGCTGCTGTGAATTTCCCTCTGTCATAAATAAAGTATGTATGCATGTATATATGGGTGTGTGTCTGTCTGTCTGTCTGTCTGTCTATCTAGCTATCCCTCTATCATCTATCCATCATTTGATCCATTATGTTTTAGTCTTGGGATCAGTTCTAGGAGAATTCTCTGATACCTTCCCTATCAGAGCATTCCAAGCATACACAAGGTATTGTATATACTGTATGTACCCACATACAGCTATATCCCACCCTCGTACCTTAAAGCTAGGAACAGAGAGTTGGTCAAAGGAGGCGGAGCTCTCTTCACTGGTGGGCGTGTCCAGATCCAAGGGGCGGTGCAGAGAAGACTTGGAGGTCCTCTTATTGGTGGGCTGCTTGACTGACCAGTTTGACACCTGGCAGATGTGAAGTAAATATATGTCAATACATTGATAACAATCGGACTTGGTACTGCCAGTTTTAGGCTTAACACTACCAGATTGCATTGCCACATAATATACGGCATATTGTAGTATCACTTCTAGTACCACTCACAAAAAAACTCAATACATGAATGATGGTTAGTTGGACAAATAACCTATGAACTATTATTTCTGCTGCTGCAAGCTGTGCAAAGATCCTGTGACTCAAATGTACCAAGACGAAACTGATGAGGCGTGGTTAGTTGTGGTATCACAACAACAACTGCATCAGTCAACTCTGATTGACTGGTGCAGCAAAACAAGGCTGGTTTTAGTCTACACATGAATTATTAACACTTAAGTTGAAAAAGTTCAACACATGCAACACCATCGCAACACAATGTACAGTACATGGCCAAAAGTATGTTGACACCTTCATTCCAAAATCATGGGCATTAATATGGAGTTGGTCGCCCGTTTGCTGCTATAACAGCCTCTACTCTTCTGGTAAGGCTTTCCACTGGAGCATTGTGAGTTGGTGTTCCAGTTCATCCCAAAGGTGTTTGATGCATAGGGGCACTGTCACGCTGAAACAGGAAAGGGCCTGTAGCACCCAATAATGTAATAATTTACTGAAAATGTAATAACGCCTGAAAATGTAATAAAATTAGCCTTCCCCAAACTGTTGCCACAAAGTTGGAAGCACATAATCATCTAGAATGTCATCGTATGCTGTAGTGTTAAGATTTCCCTTCACTGGAACTAAGGGGCCTGAACCATGAAAAACAGCCCAGACCAGTATTCATTCCTCCTCCATCAAACTTTACAGTTGGCACTATGCGTTCAGGCAGGTAGCGTTCTCCAGGCAACCACCAAACCCAGATTCATCCGTTGGACTGCCAGAGGGTGAAGAGTGATTCATCACTCCAGAGAACGCCTTTCCACTGCTCCAGAGTGGCATCCTATGACGGTGCGGCCCATTTTACTGCCAATGTTTGTCTATGAAGACTGGATGGCTGTGTGCTTGATTTTATATACCTGTCAGTAATGGGTGTGCCTGAAATAGTTGAATCCACTAATTAGGAGGGATGTCCACATACTTTTGGCCATGTAGTGTATCTGTAAATGAATGATGCAGCAGTGGCGGATTCTCTTATTTGAAATGAACTTCCATCGGAGAGTAAAAGGACAGAAGTGCAGATATGGACCAAGGTTACGAGGCTTTTACCTGGTAGTGGGCCAGGTAGTTCTGGTAGCAGGCCATGACGTGGGGCTGCCGGGTGACCGGGCCCGGCTCGGCCGTCTTCTCGGCCTCCACCGAGCCCTCCTCCTCCATGGCCAGGGCCGAGACGAAGGAGGCCTGGGACGTGTGGCTGGGCAGGGGCTGGGGTGGCAGCGGGGGCAGCGTGGGGGGCATGGGAAGGGGACGCGGCTCGGTGATCAGCTCGCCGTTGAGAACGTAGGTGAGGGGCCCCTCCACGCTGTGATAGATGGAGCTCCGGCTAGAGAGGGGGGGCGGTGGGGAAGTGTGGAAGTTCTGGACATTAGATGCAGGGACTTTGCCATAACTTAGCTCTTAAGACATTTTTCAGTGTTCAATTTAAGAATGTGGCTGTACAGTCCCATCTGATGGGATGATATAATTAAAAATTAAATGCCTGCGCTCATCAAAATCCCCACTCCCCATTTCATCATTTCTAAAGCATAACACTTCAAGCAATCTGGCAAGGTTAGCACTTGCTAGAGGGGCTATTCGTTCCTAAACTTGACATCCACCCACTCTAACAGATGACAACTGAAAGACACTTGGATGTTGGCTTAAGGCACTAGAATCTACCGTCACCTCAAGCCCACGCTTCACCTTGCGCTTGATCTCAATATCAACCCATTCTCTTTTCACAGCTCTTAACTTTTAAGAACTTTTCTGAGCTCCTTAAACTCAATCGGTAGGCTCTTCCAAACCCTGTTCTAAAGTATGCCATCCTCTAAGCCGACCTGTAGTTCTCCATGTGGTACGGCGGCTGCTGTGGCTGCTGCATCTGCTGCCTCCTCTTCTTCTTGCGGCCCGGGTACGTCCCCGGCCCCTCATCGGCGCTGCTGATCGGCTCAAAGTCCTCGGCGGCGGAGAAGTAGGCCTCGCTGTCGGCCACGGACATGCTGGAGTCTGCGGAGCGATACTGGTGGAAGGTGTTGGAGTCGGCCGAGGGCGTGAAGGGGAAGGAGCCGTAGCTCCTCCGCTGGCGCGGCGAGTCCAGGACGTTCTCGTCGCTGCGGGACACCTCGCTGCTGAACTGGACGCCTCCGGACAGGACCGGGGGCGGCTTGTCGGTGAAGACGGCGGCCGACAGGCTCTTGGTGCTGCCCAGCCGACCGGAGTGTACGGAGGACTGGCGTTTGAGAGGGGAGCAGAGGGGCGAGCGCAGCGAGGAGCGCTCCTGGGTGCTGTTGGGAGAGACCGGCGAGCCCTCTGGGACGTCCCCTAAGGTGCTGCACAGTTACAGGAGCAAATGGAACATTCAGTCATTGACTATGTAAGGAAATTAAAGGTGCTATGTGTGCTATTTTTAAACATCAACATATCATTGTCAAATGAATTGCGATACCTTAGTCTACAGTAAAACAGGAGTCAGCAACTACATTTGGCCATTTCAATTTGACTTAATACTACCAATTTCTATTAAAAGTGTTATTGCACTATATTTCTATTTTCTGCACATTAATTGTGACTTGCTAGCAAAACAAAATGTCGCTCTCTAAAGTCGTTCCCATCAAAATCTTTTGAGACTTTAAAGAAGAGCTGCTGGTACCGATTCCCCTTGAGGGCCACCGGTGACATCGTATTCTCAGAAGAATTGCTTACACAGCACGGACTATCATTTGCAAAAGGCAACTCTGTAGTCCTGACGCGGCCCCCCGCTACGGTGGGCAGACAGAGGAGACCGATCAGCAGGTTGAAGGAAATCGCTCATCGCCTCATCCATCAGAGCGTGCTTTGTGTGTGACTAAACGGTGAGCTGAAAGATGTTATGGAGAGAGTAACGAGAATAATTAACTGCGTCGGGGTGGGGTGGGGTGGGGGGTGGGACGTTGAGCATTTAAAGTCGAGATGAAATGAAAAATGCATTTTTAACCCTTTTAGATCACATCCCCGGTCATACTGTGCACCTATTTAACAATATACGCCAAAAAAAATACAAAAAATAAATTTCTTTGTATTCTTATATCAAAATCCAATCATGTTTTCTTCCTGTAAAACAAAATATGCCGTGTGCTTACGTAAGCATGAACCAACCAATTTCAACCAATAATATCACGACATCCACCCATCAATCATTCTTCAACCTGGTGTATGTGGAGCCAACAGTCCTCTGTAGCTCCGTATCGGGCTAAACTCTAAGCCCCGCCCACTGTTTAGCGGTCCAATCAAATGCGAAGGATTTGATTTAAATCCCTCTTGTAACTGTACTCCGCTCAAATATTCCGTTTCACTGGGAAATACGTCACAGTACAGGAGCTAAAGACGCTCTAACTTCCGTTTCAGTGGGACTTTAACACTTTTTCGCAAGTTTGTAGAGAGAATCAGAAGGAAGGCTCCCATGATGCTCTCCTGCTGCTGGCTAAGTAAAGGAAAAGCCCTTAAGCCGTCCCGTACTCCAGAGTGTGTGTTACTCACTCGGCGGTGCTCTTGCCGTTCATGGGGAACATGCGCTCCTCGGTGCTCGGCGAGGGGGTGTCCCGCTCCCCGGCCAGCAGGGGCAACGCGGCGCTGGAGGAGCTGTTTTCCTCCGAGGAGGAGGCGGAGCTGTGGGAGCGCTGGGGCACCTGGAGGCTGAGGTGTTGCTGGCCGCGTCTCTCGGGCAGCTCGGGGGGCGGGCCGGGCGAGTGGGCGTCCCTTTTCAGCCCCACGGCCCTTCCTGAGAGAAAAACACATGGATTTTGGTTTACTGTTACTGCAAATACGACACATTTTTGCACATTCTATAATTTTTTTCTTCATATTCTCATATTTTCTAATTTTGTTAAATCTTACATATATTTTTCTATCTATATTATTCATTCTGTATGTATTTAGTATATGTACTACTGTTATATACCCTGCATACATGCTGTAATTCATATTTTAATACCTTCATATTTATAGATTCTCATGCTTATTTCATTCAAATATTTCGGTAACACTTTATAATAACCATCATTAATAAATGGTAAATTGATAGTTAATTAAACTTTAGTTAATAGTTATTTTACTGTTAACAAACAATGAAATGATCATTAATAATGTTTACTAATTATTAGTAATGCTATAATTTATGTTATTTTATCTTTCGTTTGTGTAATATAAAATCATTTGTTTCTAAATTATATATTGTATCATAGCTTTTTACCCTTTTTACCGTCTCTTATCAGCTATGATACAATATATAATTTATATACAAATGATTTTATATTACACAAACTAATGATAAAATAACATAAATTATAGCATTACTAATAATTAGTAAACATTATTAATGATCATTTCATTGTTTGTTAACAGTAAAATAACTATTAACTAAAGTTTAATTAACTATCAATTTACCATTTATTAATGATGGTTATTATAAAGTGTTACCAATATTTCTACTTAATAGGTTCCAGTGTTAGGGGGAGCTAGTCACATGTCTATTTTTGAGATCAGCGATTTGTCAGAGCTAGGAATTTTAAATGGGGGGGCGCTGGTATGAATTCATCCAATGATATGATACATATGATAGATATTTTCTAGGAAAGGAGCTCACAAACATTCTCATGTCATGGACCCACAAATAGACATACATTAGGTCTCAGACCTGCATTTAGATTTAGTTTGGCTGTTGTTGGTTTAGTATTTAAATGCATAACTGACTACACTGCACACTGTGAAGTAACAGTGGTGAAAGTAACAACTATGATTACAACTGATTCTTATATATTCTCTAACTGGGATCACTTCTATTGGATTAAAACAGAAAGCCCTCCAGGAAGCCTGGCGGAGAATCCGTGTTCTAGGATATATTCAGAGAAATTTAATAAAGATCACAACTAATTCTGCAAACTATTTGATTCCCGGTGTGAATCCGGTGTAGTAACCGATCTCGTACCGTCCACTTTGGGCGTTTCCTTGGTGATGATCCACTCCCCGGGCTGCAGCAGGGACTGGCCGTAGCACATGTCCGACTCGGCGCTGGAGCAGGAGAAGGCCGACGAGGAGGAGGGCGTCAGCTCCTCCAGCCTGAAGAAGTCCAGGCCCGCGTTGGTGCCGCCGAAGAACCTGCAGCCCCCGAGGCAGCCGCACCGGTTCCTGCTGCGCTTGCTCCGGACGCCGGCCTCCTCCGGCCACAGGAACCAGAGTCTGGGGAGAGACGGGGGGGGGGGGGGGATAGAGGGTGATGAAGAAGGCGAGTACAAACAGACAAGAGGATTAGGGCAGGAGTCAACAACAGTTTGTAGAAAAAGACATTCTCCAAGATTTTCAATAGACCTATTGGCAATCCAGTGGACTCCTTTTTTGTTTTAATCTATACTATTTTTGTAATGTTTTTCTTTGTTTATTCATAACATATGGATGTGTCAAGCCTCAATTTCTCTTCACTGTCTCACTGTTTTGTGATTGTGTTTAGATGTACCTTACACGATGAGCTGTATTTCATCACATCAAATGCAAATATCTCTAAGGTGTGAAAGCTTTCCTGGCCCAAGATTATTCACCATGGTTACTGAAAGCTGTTCTGTGACTATAAGTGGCTGACGATCTCTATCATAGAACTTGAATGGTATAAAATGGTATAACATTTTTCAGCAATGCATTTTGGCAACTGGTACTGGCAACTGATTATACGGATGTCTGATACACCCACTGAAACTGAATAAATAACATTTTGAAAGAAAGTTTCAGCATTGGTATTTCAGTAAACCAAAAAAAGAGTTATTATCATTGCCAGAGTCCCTTGATCAAACCAAAAGGTGCAAATTCACAGATGAAAAAGCGCATGGAGAAGAAAAAAAAAAAACAGATGACAGTCTACATCTAGTCTGCGTTGGCTACCTCTTGGTCTGAGCGTCATGCAGCTCCAGAAAATGCCTCTGGACTTCACATTTGGCCGGGTGGTCGGCCGCCAGGGCGATGTCCGCCGTGATGAGGTTCAGGTTGACCGTGCCCGCCTCCAGCCAGACGGAGCGGCGCAGCAGAGGGGGCTGGCCGAGACCTAGGCCCTGACCCGGGCCCTGACCCTGCCCGCCGGGCTGCAGCCTGGCGGCCTCGCCGTGCTGCTGCTGCTGCTGCTCGATGTACTGGCGGAT
Source organism: Centroberyx affinis (assembly GCF_046629955.1). Classification (NCBI taxonomy): domain Eukaryota; kingdom Metazoa; phylum Chordata; class Actinopteri; order Beryciformes; family Berycidae; genus Centroberyx; species Centroberyx affinis. The sequence continues at coordinate 273,825 of NW_027282239.1, forward strand.
GGTGACGTCCTGCACCACGGCGCTGATGCCCTCCCCCACCGCCTGGTTGTGCAGGTTGCAGTTGGCCAGGCGGATGGCGCCCGTCTGGGGAGGGGGGAGAGGGGGAGAGGGGGAGAGGAAACGACGGTAAGAGAAGAAGTTAGTTCCGTGAAATCGAGTTGTGAAAACCTGTAGCTGCAACTGTTAGAGACTTGGATGACTTTGCGTGAGGCGATATCATTTGCAATTATGAAATTACCAATTTGAAGAAGATTAAGTTAGAAAATTCTGCATATCTCAACCAAGTGGGTTTTTGTGTTTTTCAGTCGACAATATAGTCAATGATCATCAATGGGTTATATATGTTATTCACAGCATCATGAATGTGAATCATGTTCCGAGTCTTTTTCCTCCTTAAGTTATGACCTCTCCTCCTTATCAGCCCCAAAACATCTGCAAACATTCATCCGCATCTCTACAACAGTGGCCAAAAAAATCATTTTGCTTAATTGGAAAGACCGAACAAAATTATCAATAAAACACTGGTACAACTTACTAACTGAACACTCAAATTTGGAGAAACTTACATTTACCATGAAAGATAATATCAACTATTACAACAACATCTGGTCCCCATTCTTGCAATTTATCCAGAGCTGATCCCTCCATAATTTCTTTATTTTTTATTTATTTATCTATTTTCTTTTCTTTCCCCTCAACAAATTCAATATCCTTCAACATGCCTGCTCAATACCCCTTATTACAATGACACCCCCTGTCCGTTGTCCTGTCTTGTCTTAGGTTGTTTGCTTTGTAACTGCCCCTTATTGCATACAGTTCTGTAATTGTCAAACTACCATGTCCCATACTGTCCTGTACTTGTTTAATGTTTGTTTAATGTGTGCATAAATTTAAAAAAAAAAAAAAAAAAAGTTATCCCTCTTCCTATCTCTCTCATCTCCCATGCTATTATCCAGTGTTTAATGTTAAATAAAGCAGAAGTAACATTAAAATGACCTTGATGTTGGCGGCACAGCCATGCTCCACGGCGAAGAGGTCGACCCCGTCCATGGCGAGCCGGGTCATGGTGTACTTCAGCTCCTCCGACGTCCGGCAGTGACCCGGCAGGCAGGTCAGCTGAAAGGACAGCTATCGTTTAGTACCAGAAGCTCTCCTGTGGCTGCGAGAATGGGGAAATCTCCAGCTGCTCTCTACATACCACTTTGTAGCCTGTAGGGTTGCAAAATTCCGGGAATTTTCAAAGTTGGAAACTTTCCATGGGAATTAACGGGAATTTATGGGAATTAACGGGAATTTATGGGAATAAACGGGAATAAACCAGGAATTTACGAAATTGAAGGTATGCTCTTAATAGGGAACTTAAATATAGTTGGGGAAAATATATTTTAGCATAATCCTGACTAAAACAACCAGATATCATGCAAGTACAGTTGAATATCTATGCTATTCCTCAATCACATGCACACATAGCACACTGCTTACTGCAGGGCTATTGAGACCACGCCCCCTACATGCACTGTGCATTCCTGTGCATTTTTATTAATTTTTGAATGGGTTGGGTCGGGGGGATGAGTAATATTTAACTCAACATTCATGTTTTTGTTCTTCAATGAAAGAATTGATTGTTCAATAAAATATTTAACACTTGATAAAGTTCTACTTACAAATAAATCTGTTTTAATTGTATTATTTTGGATGGATGTCTGCTTATAACAAAACAAATATTTATGCTTGGATATGATAGATTTCCATTAAATTACCCTCAATTCCCAGTTAATTCCCATAAATTCCCATTAATTCTCATAAATTCCCATAAATTCCCATAATTCCCATGGAAAGTTTCCAATTTGGAATATTTCCAAAATTCCCCAGCTTAACTTCCCATGGAAATTTACCGGAAACTTTCCGGAAATTTACCGGAAATTTTCCACCCCTTTGCAACCCTAGTAGCCTGTAGCCACAACGGCACAGTTGTCAAAAGCTAAGCAGGCTGATGTTTTCGAAAACATCCTTGTTAGTATGCGAACACAAACAAGGCATTTTCTGATACAGCCTTGGTTTTTTTTTTTTTGCTCTAACATGCTGTTGAATTATTCTATCCCCTTGTTTGTGGCTTGTGTGAGTAGATCAATAGATTTGCATTGGAGCCTTGTTTTCAGGGTCTCTCAACTGCTCCCTGAACCGTGCGTCGTTAGAAAGAGGCTCGCAGTGGCCTCCGTTTACTATCTGATGTCAGAAATCAGAAATCAGAAATCAGAAATACTTTATTGATCCCCGAGGGGATATTGGGTTACATTGCAGCTGCTCACATTGTAGAAGTGAATATATACAAGCGTAGAGAAATTATAAGAAATTATAAGAAAAATAGAAATACAAGAGTAAGAAATATGTAAAATATGTGCATTATACTACAATATATAACAATGAGAATAAAAATAATAATAATAATATAGAAATAAGAGAAATAAGAATTCTGTACAATATGCATCATACTCCCAATATATACATACACCAGTGTAAATAATTAAATAATTAATAAGTAATAAGTATTGCACAGTTGAATTATTGCAGGTGAATTATTGCATTATTGCATATATGTCATTTCCATATTTCCTTTCACACTGGACACTTTTGACCAATATCCGTGTCTCACAAAAAAAAAAAAAAACGCCTTCAGCTATAATGGTCTCAATCAGTAGCTTCCAGCGTGGGATTCAGACAAACACAGCTGAGCCTGCTAGCACAAAACCCTTTGCTGGATGAAGTGGAGATGTGTATTCCGTGATGAAATGAGGTGCAGACCTTGTATGGCTTTTCATGGTGTGTGTGACTGTGTGTGTGTGTGTGTGTGTGTGTGTTTGTACCTTGGCGTCACAGATGCGGCGGTCGACGCCATGCTGGCAGATGACGGAGGGTTTGGGCTGCTCCAGCTGGAACTCCCTGGACACCACGTGGAAGAGGAAGGTCTCGCCCCACTCCATCACACTGGCCAACTGATAACCACACAAACACACAGGTAAACACCTTGACGCTTTATTCTTTATTAATAATTGTTAATAATGAGTTAATAAGCCCCCAGTTAGAAATGAGTAGGAGTTGTGTGCCCAATTAAAATCCTACTACTCCTAATACTTCTACTACTACTACTACTACTACTACAGCTAAAAACGTATCTCTTCACTTTAGCCTTTAACTAGTTATGACTTTCCTGATACAGGCCTGAAACTCTTTTTTGCACTTTGCTTCACACTTACGCACTGCTGCACTTCTTTTAAAATGTTGTATTTTACTTGATTTTATGCATTCTATGTACTCTATTTTTTTTTACTTTTTTCATTATTAGTATTATTCAGTGGGTTTTATTTTCCATCTTATGTTATGCATTCCTCATATTTTTACTATTATTATTCAGTGGGTTTTATTTTCCACCTTATGTTATGCTCATTCTATGTCTATTTTCACGTGAAGATGCATTCTATGTATTCTATTCTCCTCTTCATCGTATTTTCACTATCATTATCAAGTTTTATGTGAAGCACTTGGTGCATGTAATTTCTTTGTTGTAAAGCACTGTGAGCTGCATTTCTTGTATGAAAGGTGCTATACAAATAAAGTTTATTATTATTACTACTATTTAATACAGACCACAGTTAAAGTAAAAGTAAGCCTAAAAAAAGTGAAGGAATCATAATTTCATAAAAAAGGTAGTGTCCAGGTTGCACACAATGGAGTCTCCAAATGTATATCACTTCCCCCTTCTAACACATAGAACATCCCTCTTCAGCTACACGCACACACACACACACACACACACACACACACACACACACACACACACACCTGTGGCACAGTGACCCTGCCGGTGAGCGCCCCGGCCTGCATGTCGATGAGCCAGGCGTACTCCAGCGTGTCGCTGCCGAGGGGCAGGCCCTGGGCTGAGAACATGGCGTGGGCCCTCATCTGCAGGCCGGACAGACTCAGGTGGCCGTCCCTCAAAACCCCGTCTGCTGTGGGACGCTGGGGGGGGGAGTCAATAAAGACATGATAAGTCACGAGTTGGGTTTACATATTCGTATTCGAATTGAGATGTTATGGATTAGAAAAGCTGAAATGGAAATGTCAGATTTTGAAAATACAGTATCGCAAGAAGGTTTTCTTCTCAGTTAAGGCGGAAAAGTGTTTTGTCAATAAGGAGATTCTGCAATAAATAGCGATGGAAACGCATTTGTTGAATAAATATTGAAACAGGCTTGGCATGATCAGCCTGACAAATCGTTTAATCTCATTGCTCAATAGTTGAAAAAACTGAGACATGACTGAGATGTGTATTCAATTTAGGTCACTACCTCCAAGATATTTAAGATATCAGTAAACTCATAGAAAGTGAAATGGCATGAAGAAAATCTTTCTCCTTCACTCATTCATAGTGAAAAACTATGCACAAACATCGTTTCCCACAATATTTCCACCACGTGCCATAAAAACAAATGCTTTTTTATCCCAGTGGAGGAGAGGAAGTCTTCACATTCTGCAGCAGGGATTAAGGAAAGTTGTTTGGGAAAGCTGTTTGTGTTGGGCAGCAAATAAGATCCAACTCATGGCCAAAGCTTAGAAACTGCTTGATCATCTTGCACTGCTTATGCACAGTGTGACCGTTACCACACGTTTCACATTACGCAATGCTGAACTCAGGCGTGTAAAGGTGGCTGTATGTATGTTTGTTGTGAAATGTGTGTTTGCAATGCTTTTACTCTTTTCTTTGTTGTCTTTTTGTTCAGTCTTAGTCAGTCTATTCACTTGTGATGTTTAAATAGCTAAATAGTCTCATCCAATAGTTGTATCCAAATACAAATAAATCAAAGCTATGACAGTACTGTATTGAGCCGGTAGGAGTGGCAGCAGGCAGGTGTAGCTGTGTGTTTCTGACCTGGTAGTTGTCACTGATGAAGATGTGGATGGGAGAGAGGAGCAGCTGCAGCATGGTCTCCTTGTAACCCTTCTTCATCTCAAAACACAGACGCTCCAGGAAGCCGGATGGACCTTCAGGACCCTCGCTGCTGCAGTGCTGGAGGCACAAACACACACAATCAAGGTTTTTCCATAAACATACATACAGTAATTCTGTGTGCACCAGGAGACAAATAAGGGTCATAAAGTAACTAGATGGCAGCACCAATCAACTAAAATCTTGTAATTACTTCTCTGTAAATTGAACACTTTTTTCCATACTTATAGTCTTTATGTGTCTGTTAATGTGAATATGACACACACTGTGCACATTGTGTGTATATATATATACACAGTATATACACTGTAAATGTATTTTCATATTCACATTCTCATATATCCTTGTTTTTTTTATATATTGCACACATCATTTTCTACTGCATGTATTTTCATAGTTCTGTCTATTTTAACACCATATAGTATATACTGTATATATGTAATTATTTTTTTCTTTGTCTCTGTATGTTGTACTGCACATCCTGCATGCATAGTGTAATGCATACATTTTCATAATTATCATTATATATTTCTATTCGATACTCTCTAGCATTGTAATTATCAGTTGCATTATCACTGATACTACCCCATTTGCCCTGCTCTTTTATATCCCATTTTTCCTCCTTGCTATATCCTGTTCTGCTGCTGCAACACCCCAATCTTCCCCACAGGAACCATTCCAGTTTCATCTCATCTAATCTAATTGAATCTAATGAATAGCGAAATACATAGTCTTAATGACATTAAACGAGTCTTGGGGAGGCCCTCACCATGGGCAGCCGGCCGTGGACCTTGTACAGGTTGATGAGCACGGTGATGTCCCAAGGCCTCAGGTCCAGCGGGTGGATGTCCGAGGCCTCCTGCTGTTCGCTGTCCTCCATGCCCAGGGGAGACCAGCCGAGGCCCGACGAGGTGGAGGTGGACAGCACGGGGCTGGACACCGCCTCCTCAAAGTCCGTGTACATGTCGTCCTCGCCAAAATAGTTTTCCTGCGCAAAGAGAGGCGGTGAGGTTAAATGGATGTTTGATGCATGGCAAATCTGCGTCATGCCATTAACTGGGGCGTGAGAAATTGATTTTGGCTCCAGAGGAGAGGGCTAGTCTAGCATCTTCTGTACCTTGATGGATATCAGCGCTCTGAGCAAAGGCCCGTAGAGGAGGATCTGGGAGTCCGGGGACATCTCCATCTCCACGTGGAGCCTGTCGGGGGGCAGCTCCGACGGGTCGGTCGGCACCCGGCTGTGGGCGGCCGAGGCCGAGCCGGAGTTGTAGGGCGGCGGGGCGTTGGGGGGCGCCGAGCCGTGCTCCGGGGGCCGCAGGGCCGAAAGCATGGATTCTTCCATCTCTGACACTGGCCATGAAATCACAGGCAAGTTAGACAAGATTATGTGCAACAGCTAGGAAAGACAGAACAGTGTTCAGGCTATTTTTCGTGGCCTCATTCAAATGAACGGGAAGTAAAAATCGGAACGCTACAAACTCGTCCAGCTGCATCTGATCTTGGTGAGTTTATATTCTGGTTTTCATGGCGGTCAAGTGCCGAATAACCCCCATGTTAAAAAGAAAGAAAGAGTTGATATTCCACTCACAGACCACAGTCTCATGGCTGGCTTTAGATACAACAACAAAAAATTGCTGCTAAAGCAATGAGCTTACAGGACTGCTTGAGTTGCTCGTCAGCCTTCTGGGGATAGATGGGGTGCCAGGTGTAGTCGATGATGAGCAGGAAGTTGGGTACACTCCAGCAGTCCACCCAGCCAGCTCTGGAGTAAAGAAGAAGAACATGTACGCTCAGAACACAGACTCATAATCCTTTCGTTTATCATCATTTCAAGCGGATATGCCGGTTCATCGTGTGTTTTATCAACCGTTCGAAGAGGAAGAGGACATACAGTACAACAGGCAGGCTCTTTCATCCATCCATTTACCGTTGCAAGTAAATGGGTTGCGCCTGACTTCACGGCACCGCGGAGCGCACAAGTCCAGACAGAATTTGATCCTTAACCTCCCCAGGGGGGGGGGGGGGGTGTGGGAGTGCTGGACCGCTACGCCGGCACAGCGTTTGGCACGGGGCTGTTCGTAATAAATGATCCGGATGTGGAGTTATCATGTTCAGAGATGAGCTTTCCACTGGGGCGGAAAGTTGGATGCTCATCGTTTTAACTGTATGGTTCATGGGCAAATTTGTTATGTCAAACGTCTGAAGGCGGGTTATTTGTCCGATTGTCCCTGCTCCTTCCCCAACCTGTTCATCACTGCTGCTGAGGTGAGAAAAAAAAAGTTGGGGAAGCTCCATACAGGCAAGTCAGCAGGTTTTTTTTTTTTTTACATTACATCAAATTTCTAGGCTATAAATAAAAATAATAATTATTTAAATTTATCATATATTCACTACATATCGCGATATTCAATATTATCGTGTAGCCAATATCGGCCCAAGCCTACTCTACACTTCGTCCTTCAGATTCAACTCTGGGTCACGCCTCCTCCGTGACTAGGGTTGCAAAGGGGTGGAAAATTTCCGGTAAATTTCCGGAAAGTTTCCGGTAAATTTCCATGGGAAGTTAAGCTGGGGAATTTTGGAAATATTCCAAATTGGAAACTTTCCATGGGAATTATGGGAATTTATGGGAATTTATGAGAATTAATGGGAATTTATGGGAATTAACTGGGAATTGAGGGTAATTTAATGGAAAGGTATCATATCCAAGCATAAATATTTGTTTTGTTATAAGTAGACATCCATCCAAAATAATACAATTAAAACAGATTTATTTGTAAGTAGAACTTTATCAAGTGTTAAATATTTTATTGAACAATCAATTCTTTCATTGAAGAACAAAAACATGAATGTTGAGTTAAATATTACTCATCCCCCCGACCCAACCCATTCAAAAATTAATAAAAATGCACAGGAATGCACAGTGCATGTAGGGGGCGTGGTCTCAATAGCCCTGCAGTAAGCAGTGTGCTATGTGTGCATGTGATTGAGGAATAACATAGATATTCAACTGTACTTGCATGATATCTGGTTGTTTTAGTCAGGATTATGCTAAAATATATTTTCCCCAACTATATTTAAGTTCCCTATTAAGAGCATACCTTCAATTTCGTAAATTCCTGGTTTATTCCCGTTTATTCCCATAAATTCCCGTTAATTCCCATAAATTCCCGTTAATTCCCATGGAAAGTTTCCAACTTTGAAAATTCCCGGAATTTTGCAACCCTATCCGTGACTCATCTGCAATGACTCATCCATCGTGGGACGCATCAGTGAAGGCAAGGAGGAGTTTTAGGAGTTTGGTGGAGAGCTTCGCCAGATGGTGCGAGCAGAACCGTCTGCAGCTCAGCGTCAGTGAGACAAAGGAGCTGGTAGTGAGTTTCTGACGGAGCAAGAAGCCACTGACATCTGTCACCATCCAGGATGACGGGGTGGAGGTGGTGCAGTCCTATAGGTTTTATGTAACAAACTGGTAAAAGGGGCTAGTTGCAGAGGAGACGATGAGGTCCGAACACACACACACACACGATAAATAGAGTGGATAGATCTTTGCATTACAAATTCAGTTAGGAGGCATATAGGAGACAACATGCCAGTATTCAACAGTACAAATCTCATTGTTAAAGGGACACTCAGAAATTCAAGCTCATTTTTCTTAAGTACAGAGAAATTTTGTGCTGAAAAGTTTCTATACTTAACTGAAATATGACTTAGCACTGGCAGCATTCACCAGTAAAGCCAATGGATAACAATGGGTGCTAATTAGAGCTGCAACAATTAATCGATTAATCGATTAGTTGTCAACTATTAAATTAATCGCCAACTATTTTCATAATCGATTAATCGGTTTGAGTACTTTTTTAAGAAAAGTAAGTCAAAATTCTCTGATTCCAGCTTCTTAAATGTGAATATTTTCTGGTTCCTTTACTCCTCTATGACAGTAAACTGAATATCTTTGGGTTGTGGACAAAACAAGACATTTGAGGACGTCATCTTGGGCTTTGGGAAACACTGATCGAAATTTTTCCGACATTTTATCGACCAAACAACTAATCGATTAATCGAGAAAATAATCGACAGATTAATCGACAATGAAAATAATCGTTAGTTGCAGCCCTAGTGCTAATAGCCACAAGCTGGCAACTAGTAGTGTTCACTGACACTGACTGTGACAAGCTGCCTTTCACACAACTTAAGTGCCAATATAGACTATATGAGTATAGTTAAAAAAGTGATTCCATGTGCATTTAAAAGCTACGTCTCAATTGAAATCATTATGCCTACACTGTGTGTGTGTGTGTGTGTGTGTGTGTGTGTGTGTGTGTGTGTGTGTGTGTGTGTGTGTGAGCCGCCTTTCCTCTCCCCCAGCATGAGGACGATTACAGGGATCGGCGATACATGTGATGACGATTGGTTGATGGGAGGATGCGCACTATTGCCCAACCCTAGACTACAACTCAAAATGTCAAAATAAC